>NC_134460.1:158282744-158510290 GCF_047948215.1 Lycorma delicatula
ACTTTCTCGCATTCTCTTCTCTCTCTCTCTCTCTGTCTGCTTGCGGATGTGTGTGTGTGTGCGTGTGTGTGAGATAATGTATATGTACCGTAAATTGTCAATTGTCAATGTCTCTCTATCGGTAATGTCTCTTTTTACACTTTCTCGCATTCTCTCTCTCTCTCTCTGCTTGCGGATGTGTGTGTGTGTGTGTGTGTGTGTGCGTGCGTGTGTATGAGATAATATATAGGTACAGTAAATTGTCAATTGTCAATGTCTCTCTATCGGTAATGTCCCTCTATCACACTTTCTCGCATTCTCTCTCTGCTTGCGGATGTGTGTGTGTGTGTGATATAATGTATATGTACAGCAAATTGTCAATGTCTCTCTATCACACTTTCTCGCATTCTCTCTCTCCCTCGCTGCTTGCGGATGTGTGTGTGTGTGTGTGTGTGTGCGTGTGTGTGAGATAATGTATATGTACAGTAAATTGTCAATTGTCAATGTCTCTCAATCAGTAATGTCACTCTATCAGACTATCTCGCATTCTCTCACTCTCTCACTGCTTGCGGATGTGTCTGTGTGTGTGTGTGTGCGTACGTGTGTGTGTGATAATGTATATATACCGTAAATTGTCAATTGTCAACGTCTCTCTATCGGTAATGTCTCTCTATCACACTTTCTCACATTCTCACACTCTCTCTGCTTGCGGATGTGTGTGTGTGTGTGTGTGTGCATGTGTGTGAGATAATGTATATGTACAGTAAATTGTCAATTGTCAATGTCTCTCTATCGGTAATGTCCCTCTATCACACTTTCTCGCATTCACTCTCTCTCACTCTGCTTTCGGATGTGTGTGTGTGTGTGTGTGTGTGCGTGTGTATGTGATAATGTATATGTACAGAAAATTATCAATTCTCAATGTCTCTCTAACGGTAATGTCGCTCTATCACACTTTCTCGCATTCACTCTCTCTCTCTCTGCTTGAGGATGTGTGTGTGTGTGTGTGTGTGGGTGTGTGCGTGTGTGTGTGATAATGTATATGTACAGTAAATTGTCACTGTCTCTCTATCGGTAATGTTTCTCTATCACACTTTCTCGCATTCTCTCTCTCTCTCTCTCTCTGCTTGCGGATGTGTGTGTGTGTGTGTGTATGTGTGTGCATGTGTGTGAGATAATGTATATGTACAGTAAATTGTCAATTGTCAATGTCTCTCTATCGGTAATGTCTCCCTATCACACTTTCTCGCATTCACTCTCTCTCTCTCTGCTTGCGGATGTGTGTGTGTGTGTGTGTGTGTGTGAGATAATGTATATGTACAGTAAATTGTCAATTGTCAATGTCTCTCTATCAGTAATGTCTCTCTATCACACTTTCTCGCATTCTCTCTCAGCTTGCGGATGTGTGTGTGTGTGTGTGTGTGTGCGTGTGTGTGAGATAATGTATATGTACAGTAAATTGTCAATTGTCAATGTCTCTCTGTCGGTAATATCGCTCTATCACACTTTCTCGCATTCTCTCTCTCTCTCTCTCTCCTTGCGGGTGTGTGTGTGTGTGTGCGTTAGTGTGAGATAATGTATATGTACAGTAAATTGTCAATTGTCATAGTCTCTCTTGCGGTAATGTCTCTCTATCACACTTTCTCGCATTCTCTCTCTCCCACGCTGCTTGCGGATGTGTGTGTGTGTGTGAGATAATGTATATGTACAGTAAATTGTCAATTGTCAATGTCTCTCTATCGGTAATGTCTCTCTCTATCACACTTTCTCGCATTCTCTTCTCTCTCTCTCTCTCTGCTTGCGGATGTGTGTGTGTGTGTGTGTGTGTGTGCGTGTGTGTGAGATAATGTATATGTACCGTAAATTGTCAAATGTCAATGTCTCTCTATCGGTAATGTCTCTTTTTCACACTTTCTCGCATTCTCTCTCTCTCTCTCTGCTTGCGGATGTGTGTGTGTGTGTGTGTGTGCGTGTGTGTGTGTGAGATAATGTGTAGGTACAGTAAATTTTCAATTGTCAATGTCTCTCTCTCGGTAATGTCTCTCTATCACACTTTCTCGCATTCTCTCTCTGCTTGCGGATGTGTGTGTGTGTGTGTGTGCGTGTGTGATATAATGTACATGTACAGTAAATTGTCAATTGTCAATGTCTCTCTATCGGTAATGTCTCTCTATCACACTTTCTCGCATTCTCTCTCACCCTTGCTGCTTGCGGATGTGTGTGTGTGTGTGTGTGTGTGCGTGTGTGGGTGATAATGTATATGTACAGTAAATTGTCAATTGTCAATGTCTCTCTATCGGTAATGTATCTCTATCACACTTTCTCGTATTCTCTCTCTCTCTCTGTCTCTGCTTGCGGATGTGTGTGTGTGTGTGTGTGTGCGTGTGTGTGAGATAATGTATATGTACAGTAAATTGTCAATTGTCAATGTCTCTCAATCGGTAATGTCTCTCTATCAAACTTTCTCGCATTCTCTCTCTCTCACACTGCTTGTGGATGTGTGTGTGTGTGTGTGCGTGTGTGTGAGATAATGTATATGTACAGTAAATTGTCAATTTCTCTCTACCGGTAATGTCGCTCTATCACACTTTCTCGCATTCACTCTCTCTCTCTCTGCTTTCGGATGTGTGTGTGTGTGCGTGTGTGTGTGATAATGTATATGTACAGTAAATTGTCAATTGTCAATGTCTCTCTATCGGTAATGTCTCTCTATCACACTTTCTCGCATTCTCTCTCTCTGTCTCTGCTTGCGGATGTGTGTGTGTGTGTGTGTGTGTGTGTGTGTGTGTGTGCGTGTGAGTGAGATAATGTATATGTACAGAAAATTGTCAATTGTCAATGTCTCTTAACGCACCAGGTACCGAGTCGACCGGGCGATCGAGTTCAAGACCAGGCCGGACCGAGTTACATTTTTACAATTTAAATATTATTCATTTATTTAATTCTATCGCTTACCTGTGACGTCGCTTACCTGTGATTTTTTGGGGTGGGGTGCAGTTTTGCAAAACTCTTTTTTCAAATATTATTATTTTGTAACTGTTAACAAATGTGCCTTTAAATATGACCTTAATTAGGCGAAATCTGGAGATACTGAGGGTGACCTTGCTCTACAGCCTCACCCCCTTGACCTTTTAAGTTGAAAATGTAATGGTAATAATGCTCCATATATAGAAGTAATCTGATCAAATATAAAAGCAAGTCTGGTCCAGCGGTTCTGGAGATAGGTAATTTAGAGGCCAATATCGAAAACTCAGACGTACATACGAACATGAAGATTCGGAAAATTTCCATCCCGGTTTTTGGGTTTCTCAGGCGTTGAAACGGTAAAGATCCTATGAAAATCGCATATACCCGAATTGTACCGATTGCAATACCTTCCTATATAGAGCTATAGCGCTATCTAGACGGGAAAGTAAAAAAAAGAATTCAAATTGAATTGAGAATTCTTATTCTTTTTAGTCGACTGTTAAAAGTAGTAAATATTATTTAAGAACCTGAATTAAAAACAATGAGAAATCTCCTACTAATGGATACTTAATGTGCAACACGATACGTAACTTCCTGGTGTGACTCAATTTACAGATATTTAACTTGTAATTCCCCTAAGTAATATTATTGTATGTAACCTTGATAAATTCATTTGTTACTTTGAAGTCATCGACTTTGACCGGTACCCCACGTGCTTTACATGTCACAACCATAAGATAGATCGTCTCAAGTAATTTAAAATAAAAGATTAATATTATTGAAACAATGCGTTATCTGCAATTCCGCAAGAGAAATTTACCTATTTTATGATGTCACTTTTTACTAGGTATACTTTCTATAAATAAGCAGAGTTAATTCTAGATTATACAGGTATAGATTAAACTGGTTTATAGCTAATCTGAGAACAGTGAAGAAAAAAAAAAATATATATATATATATATATATGAATATTAACTTAAATGTAATTTATTTAAGTTATTTTCCTCTTGATTGGATTGAATTAAATACAATAAAAAAACATATTTTACTTTAAAATATTACCTTTATTAATTTCCTGGTTAACCAATTATTTAATTTCTTAGGTTATATAAAGAGATAATTATCTAAGATAAGAAAAGTCTGGTATGAGTAGGGGAATCTATTACATCAGGGATGGGGAAAAAATATTGTTTTCTAGGATGGGTAGACCGGTTAATTTCTTAGTATGTAAGAGAATTTTGTATGAATATGTATTGTCACCTGAGGAAACTTAGAGAATTCTAAGTGAATCGTTGTGTATTTTATAGGTTTGTATAATTGATTGGTTAACCCGATAAATAAATTTATTAATTAATTTCTTACCCAAGATAATTAAGAGTTTAATCATACAAACACGGTTAGGAGTTTTTAACAGCATGGTGTGTTTGCGTGATTATTTCAGTTAGACATAAAAAACTATTTAGTGTAAAAAAATTTATTTACTCTCATTTCGTGTATTATTTATTTTTTTTTATTTACACAGAAATTTTTATAATCGATACCTGAATAAACAAATATATAAAATTCTAATGTCAACATTCCATCGATTTTATTATAAACTTTTTTTAATGAAAAATAAGGAAAAGTAATCTTGCCTAAGAATTATTGGAATTAGTTTTATTTTTAATATTTTTACATAGAACTAATCATTCAGATTACTGAAGAAATTAAATTTAATAAAGAAACATATACAAAAACAAACAAAAAATTTTAAGTATTACATTTAAAGAATATACAAATGTTAACCATAAAATCAGTAAATACACCTTTAATTATTGGCAATAAGAAGCATTAACCGTTTTAGTAAAACAATGAAGTTATAAGTTGAGTTTTCAGATAACTTTAATAAAAAAAAATGTCCGTTTTAATACAATAGTGTAAGAAGACCGGTATAACGGATCTGAGTAACGGAATCCTGCCAATTAAGAAAAAATAGTAGAAAATATAATAATAGGAGGAATCCAGAAAGGGAACTGAAAGAAATCCTTTTAGTAAATGTAGCAGATCCGTTTAACAATCGTCCTTTTTAATACTGCTCGCTGGTACACCTAAACAGATGTTCCGTGAGAAGAGTTACCGGACCAGGGAAGGAATTTCATGGCAATATCTGAGGGCGGACGATCGTTCTCACGCTCAACTGGGGTCTGGTCCTGCAGGTAAACAGAGAGGTGAATACTTGGGGGAAGATCAGTTGACGGTCACATCTCTTGTGAAGTTAATATTTGAACTTATTATACATGTTCCATACTCACCAGATTTGATGCCCTAGGATTTTCACTTCTTTCTGCAATTAAAGAGCGATATTAAGGGTACTTATTCACCCTATATGATGATCTTAAGGATACAATGAGTCGTGGATCAAGCAAAGACCCCCAGCATTTCTCAGTAACAAAATGAGAAAACTGGTTCACCATCAACATAAAAGTGTAGTAATAAATAAAATGTAATTTTTTGCCATATTTGTTTTATTTGACTATTATTTTCATTTGTGAGTTATGAGCAACTGTAATTATATTTCACACCCGTCGTACATAATTTAAAGTTAGGTCGGTAAAGTGTTAAAAAATCAAAAACTGAGGTAACAATAAAATTCTAAAACAATCCAATCAAATAATTTAATAAATCTTGAACTTTAGCAGGATTCCCATTGAATTTAAAGATTCGTTTATACTGATCTTTCCTGACTAATTTAATAAAAATTTCCTGACTCTCATAATGGTATGTATTGCCATTTATTCTGCAAAATATAGATTTCTATTTTTTTGCAACCTCCACCATCATCCCCATAACTGTCCAACTCACGCCTTTTTTATTCATTTATTATTACACTCATCTTTTAATGATTTTTTACAATAGACATTTAAAAACAATTGGCTTGGATCTAAGACTGCTAAAAACTTTTCACAAAAAAGCTCACATTATTTTGCAAAATAAACAAAACAATATTAAATAACTTGATTTACATAAAATTTTTAACAAAACACAGATTTTCATTTAACAAAAATTGAATATTATGTATGATCACAACTCGAAGAAAAACTAAAATTACTGTGACTGAAAGTAATACAGATAAAAAAACTAGAACAGAACACCTTATTTTATTCAGAAAACAAACATTATTAACATTTACTTGAAAAATATTTTGTCATTATTATTCTAGCATATTTCCAGAATGCCTTCAAAATATGGTACAAGGCGATAAGAGCATTTAGTAGCTCTAAGCTGGAATTTTGATTCTATACAATTATCAGGAAACACAATTTAAAAAATTGAACTAACATCTTCACATGAACTTAAGGATAACTTATTTTGTACTACATTGAGAACCCACATAATCTCTGCCTTAGAAACATTGTCTTTAAAATAAAAATAAATAATTGTGTTGCCATTTTGTATATATGAAATTGAGGATTCAAATATATCATTTGCTGCAGAAATGCTGTTATTCTGATCAGAAGATCCGCAAAGAACATACAGATGCATCACAACCACTATTCTCATAACTGTTGATCAAAGTTTTAGTCTGCCAAGTTGAACCGCCACTGGTAAATGAAAAAAAATTTCAGTGAAGGCTGAGAATTCCGTATCTTGTTTCATTAGAAACTTTAAATTTTTCAACGGTAACTTTTTGTTAAAATTTCACCAGTGAAAAAATGAACTACAATTTGGAATATTTCTCCTTTAATATAAAAGAATAATTACGGAATGTACAAAAGAAAAGGAAATGTTAATGGCCGCTTGATGGATGTAGTTGCAATATGCTGGACAGGGTTGTCACTTCCTGATGCCAGGAAAGTATATACATTTTGCCATTACTTAAAAAATATTTTATTAATAACATTAATTTTAATTCTGTAACAAAAATGCAATTCTCTAAAATTTTTTGCAATTTCTCCTCACTTTCCTAAGTTTATATTTCCTGACTTTTCCTGCTTGTGGGATTCATGTCTAGTAATCCTTCCAAATATATATTCATTCCCACATAATGATTATAACTGCCAAACTAGTATTTCTCAATAAAGAAATGTTCATTTCAAACGATTAAAAAACTAACAGAACAGATGAGAAGTAATGAAATTTGATAAATGGCACACAATATACTACATAAACAAGCTGAATTTTTCAGAAGCAAAGTACCTACTGAATGAACAGATATTTTACTAGCAGGATCCACACTGGTAATCCTTTTAATTGCTAACATAGCTAAGTCAAATGGTTCCTTAGGAACTTCTTGTGGTAAAGGCCACGGTAAAATATTTTAAAATTTTGGCATCCAGTATAACATTCTCATAAATTTTCTAACAGGATAGCCTCTTTCACCAAATATATTTATCAATATTTCTCCAGTTTCCGGATCGGGTATAACACCTGAAATCAGAAAAGTACAGTAAAAAAGAATGATTAAAGACTGTTCATCATAATGCAACATGAAAAACAAAAATAGTGGACCTACTAAGATAAAGATATGCACACTTTGAATATAAAAAAACGTAAACACAAGATTTAAAGTAACTAAGCAGAATGATTACTATTCAACTAACCTCTATGGCTAAGTAGAACAATCTCATGCTTTTATTTGAAAGGTCCAGAGCATCTATACTCTAATTTAAATAATCTGCTTATATATAGTGTTACTTGATAACAAATAAAAAACTGTTTTGTTATAATAAATAAGTTTTATGACACTGTTATATGAATCAAAAAGGACTGGACAAATAAAAGTCGATGATTCAGAAATACCATACAACCTCTTTGGATCAAACTTTTTTGTTATAATAATTTGTATAAGACTGTTATAAGGATCAGAAAGGACTAGACAAATAAAAGTCCAGATGATTTAGAAATATCATACAGCATATTGGGTTCAGTCTTTTTATGTAGGTATTAATAGTAAATGCAAACTTTACTTAAAATAAGTTCAATTTTGAAAAATATACCTACAAAATAGAGAACAGGCTTATAACAGTCACTACATCGTTTATACTTTTTTCAAACAAGAGATGAATGAGATCAATAAGCTGCAGCCAATTACAATAATTTGCATTCCACATAAACAAATACACTTAACTAATGGCCATCACATATAGGCTTTATTAATTTACTAGTAAGTAAATATAAATAATCTAAATATTTCCCATTTAAAAAAAATTGGTAAATTAAGTTCTTCAACCAAAGTGTATTGCATAATACTAAGATAATTTTTTTTTAAATCAGACCTAAATTACAAAAGAAGTCTAAGTGTTCTGAAGTTATTTATAAATATATAAATGTACATATTTCAAATATCTCAACACTGAATTGATCCAGGAAATTCAAATGTATGGATTAACAGGATTTGGATAAACAAGGATACACCATAAATCAAAACATTATATACATCAATGTACTGTACTAGTCTACATCAATAGTACTGATGTACTATTCTGATTGTGACTGTTGCAGAGTGCTTTAAATAAATAAAATACACACACCGACAACCAGCAGTAATTATAATACATAATAAAGACCAAAACATAGCAAATTTTAAGAATGTCAATAAAAAATAAAAATAAACATAGTTCTTACTTTCCATTTACCTTACAAATGACTCTTTACCAAGAGCCTTGGTGAGTACATCAGCCACTTCATGGTAACTTCAGCAATATCCAATTGTACATAACATACTTTTATTATACATTGTTTCATTTTCTCTTAAATAAAATGATTCTTAATGTCAATGTGCTTTAATCGTTCACGATATTTACTAATTTATAAAGCTGACAAACTGTTATCAAATAAAAGTACATCTACATCTAATTCTATTAAAATATTTTGAAACCAACAAGCACATTGAAACTCGCTGACACATTGATTGAGGGCTAGATACTCTGCCTCAGTGGAAGACAGAATAACATAAAACATACTGGTTTTTTGAACACTAAGACAGTTTAAAACAATGTCCACTGGTGGATTTTCTGTCAATGGTGTAACCACCCCGGTCAGCATCTACAGAACCTTTGATAATATCAGTAGTAGAACATTTACTATATACTAATTTCAAATGAAGAGTTTCTTTCATGCAACATCATAACACATATTAATTAATTATTACTAGCACAACATTGGTATCCGCTTCGAATACTAATACTTGCACACAGATATGGTCTGCTACCTAACATAGCATTCATAATACAACCTATTAATTTTTGACACTTATTTTTTATTTCTGTATTTTCCAGTTTTTCTCTCATCAAATAATTATAATCCAATGCAGTAGAAACAGTTTTACAGTCAAACATACTGAAACGTTTTAGTACACTTCCTAGATAATTATTTTGATTCAAAGTTATCACACCTCATCTTTTAAATTTTGTTCTATAGCGATACATAAATAATAAGAAATTTGAACCATATCTTTCATTTTAAACTTACTCTAGTTAACTTACTCATCAGTTCATTTTTAAAAAAATTAATTTCTTGCTTATTTCAGCCCATGATAGTTAATTCATAAATTAGTACATTAATTTCTCAAATATTAACCTGAAATACAAACAATAATCAATATTTAACTTACAAAATTTTGAGATCGTGAAATCTATCATACCAGCATTTGGAAGAAGTTTTTAAACATAAATTGCTTTCTTAAGTTTGCACACTTTTTCATTTGGTAAACTGCAAATCTCAAGTAAACACATAAATGCATTTTCTTTCAGTTCGCCATGTAAAAAAGCACTACAGACATTCAGTTCCGTAACAGGCCATTCAAAATTTACACTAACAGGTAACATTAATCTAACTGTATTTCTGGCTTATCAATAACATCCCATGAATCATTTTCAGCTAATGATTTCAACTAAACTTCCATAGCGTCCTGCCACTGCTTAGCAAAAACAACTGATTTTTTAGCTTCTTCATATGATGTTGGTTCTTCAATATTCAACACATTATATTTAACTGGAAGCTGCAGCTGATCCCTAGGATGAAGCTGTTTCTATCAGTAGGGTTATGTATGTTCATGTTCAGGGAACTTCTTTTTAAACTTTCATCTGCAGTCACATCCTTAATAATGTTTACAATGTATTCAACTTCAGATGTAGGTTCTTCTTTCTTCATGTTGACATTACAATCAAAAAACATAAAAGAACTTATTCGGTTTATAGAGAACAAAAACAACACTACTTTTTAACATTACTGCTTTCATAACTGGAAAATTAACTCTCACTCCTTTGTTCTTTCACCCTAACCTACAAGCATTTCCTTTTTATTTTCAAGATCAAGCTTCTTTTTCTTCTCTTTGGTATACGCACCCACACTTCTGTATCAAACAGCAGTTTATTATTTTAAAATCAAAACTTTGCTTATTATTTCATAATTCATAAGGTGTTTTACTGTTAACTGTAGCTGCCTCAATGATTGTATGCATTTCTTGTTCAGCACGACCATTCTGCTTGGGATTATAAGAAAGAGTAATTTGATGTTCTCTTCCTTGCCAATTCAGAGGTTTTATCACATAGTGATTAACAAACGCTTTTCTATTATCTGTTCTTAAGACTTTAATTTTTTGAACCGTTTGTTTTTCACATAGTTTCACAAAAAGTTCAAGCTTACCACAAACTTCATGCTTGTGTTTTAAAAAATACACCTGTCTATAATGCAAATAGTCATTTTTCAATAAAAATATATAACAAGAACCACCTTGAGTCAACTTCCACAGGACCACAGACATCAGCATGGATTGTTTCCAACTTCAGTTGATTGTGAATTACTTCCTTTTAATGAGTTATGATGTTGTTTTCCCTGCACACAGGCTTCACAGAAGAAGGTTTCATTTTTATCTTCACACATAATAGCACTCTGATTTAAAAAGACTTTTCACATGATTAAAATTTTGATGTACCAAACTTTCATGCCACCAGATTAATTAAAGATTTTTTATTTGAGTTCACTATGCCACCATTAACCATACAACACGTTACTCTACAAAATTCTGGTTGTCCTGCAAAAAGGTTTATTTGAGCGTCTAGCCAACGCACAAACTTAATTTGTTTTCTTGTAAATTAAGTGTGCTTCACAGGCGTATGACTTCAAATAAAAACCATTATCCAGAGCCTTGCCCTAAGAGAAAAGTTTCATCCTTAAATCAGGCACAATTTTCATATTCATTATCACTTGTCTATTGACCATTTAATAAAAACAGAACCACAACCAACTGCATTGATTACTGAACCATCACCTATTCTTACTTGTTTCAGTTCATTAATTAAGCTTTACATACTTGTACTTTCTAAACATCTTTAGATCATGCACTACTATCAAGATACTATTCTGTATCCAAATTCACCTCAGAAACTTCAATTAAGGCCAATCTTTCATTTGAATCATTTACATTTTGTTTATTTGCCTCTGACAATTTCTTTTGACGAAACTAACAATCTTTTACACAATATATTTAGTTTTCATAAAACCTGAATAATTTTTACACCGATTCTTTTTATGTCCAACCTTTCTACAAGAAAAACTTTTGAGAATAAATTTATTTACATGTTTAGCAGTTAACACCACAGTATCTTCACTAGATTTCAAATGCTCTTCTTCAATCAATAATCTAGTTGTTAAATTATTTAGAGTTTGCTGATTTTCACCCACTGATTTCCAAGCAAAAAAAATGATCAAAGATAAAATTATTTTTGTAATAACCAGATTACAAAAAGATCAGATTTCAGGTATTTCTTCCTTATTGCTTAAGAGAAACAATTAAATTTTTAATTTTTGATAGAAAGTCCATAACACCATTTTCAGACTTCAAATTAAAAAAATTGTAGCTGTAATAAATGAATATTCATACTTAATTGATGCTCATATATTGTTTTCTGTTTAGTCCAAATTTCATTTGCAGTCTTGCACATTAAAATGTGCGACTAAGGCCTGGATTCCACGCACATTAATAACACTTCCTGTGCACGTACATTATAAATTTCATACTTTTTCAATTCTGCAGCTTTCAAAACATCTGGTTTCTGTATATCTCCATTGGTAATAACAAAGAGATCTTTAGCTATCAATACTACTCTCATCTGGAATTTCCAAATATTCCAGTTATTTTCATTTAACTTCATAAACTGCTGTGATTCCATATTTACCCACATGGTCACAACTAAACAAAATTTTCATGACCTCTTTACCTTTGTTCACAGTTACATATCTGGGCCCATAACCTGTTGCAGAGTGCTTTAATAAATATTAATAAATACACATATTGATGACCAGCAGTTTACTTCTAAAAGTAGTTTTAATAACTCAAACTCTAACAAAAACTCCCATATACTGCACATATTCTCTTTCAGTGTTAATACACTACTGTTAATATGGGCCTCACTCGCTATCGATTGACACAAAGCCAATATTACTGTTACAATTTGGTTGCTGAAATTCAGTTAATGAAATAACCTTAGGAATAGCCTGAGCTATTGTTATAGATTGTTACAATAAAAATAGGTTATTGTAATGTCACAGACTTGAAGAAAATAATTTTGTATAACAATATGCTAGCATCTAGTTATCTTGATAATTTAGTTAAACAATCATTTCACAAATCATATAAATTGAAGAATGGGCAAGGAATAACTTCTTTTAAGGAGACCTGCACCTTTTCTCAAGTAGTTCTTTAATAAATCAAGGAAAAGCAATTTCTTACAGCACATATTTGCGTACTTCAATGCCAAAATATGTGATCTGTTACAGGCTGATCCCATTCTGAATATTCTGATTTCCTAAGGGATTATATGTGGGATGAATGTATATTACCTAAAGGAATGCATACTATGCCCAGATGATAATTAATTTAAGTGCTACTTTTTTCTTTTATTTTTGAAGCATTTCCAATCAGATTCTCAAAACCAGGAAAAGTAGAATATATAAATAAATGAATCACTAAAAAAGAAACGGAAATACAATAAGAAAACCAAGTCGACAACTACTATTATCTGAAACTTGTAACAGAATAAGTTTGGAAAGAAGACAACTGAGGGAAAGAACTGACTTCTCAGCACAATTTTTAGTAATTCATTAATACATCTATTTCTCAATACATAGAAATCTCTAAAAAAAATTCAAGTTAGTGATAACTTTTATAAAATATCATGTAAACGAATTTAAAATAATAATGAAGACAATGAACCTATTCCAGTGTTAAAAAGGAATGAACATAAAATGATTTTACAAATTGAATAACAACTCTAAAACAGTTTAAGATTTAGATCTGATATCTTTAACGTATGATAAACTAAAAATTTATTTTTACTTTATTTAAAAAGTATTTATTAAAAATTTCATGGTTATATGTGCAGTACGTTTTTAATGGCAAGCAATCAAAGTCAAGTCAAGAGACAGCCACTCAGAAAATAGAGTATTTTCATTTTCACCACATAACGTACTTTAAATAGTAAAAGTTACTATTTGACACCATTAAACAATGAACAAAATTATTTAAACAGTGATGAGACTTGTTTTGATACAAAGCTGAATAGTTCTTATTTTATTAAGATCAAACTCCAGTAAATATAATTTCTCCACCAATAGTGGTTATTATTATTGTTTGATGAAATAACACAGAAACTTAGAAGTTTTTACATGGAATATGGAAATGGAATTTTGTATCGTATGAAAAATATCATGCCTGACAGGATTTGAATCCCGGATCTCAGGATGAAAAGCGAAGATCCTATCACTTCGTCATGGAGATTGGCTAATTAAGTTCTTGAGTTTATAAATTAAATATAGCCTATATCTCTGAAAATAACCCTACAAATTCTTTGAAAAAATTTAAGAAACAACTTACTTTCTTAATATACAGAATTATACTACTACTAGAAGGTTCTCTAAGCACCATTATGCAACTCCTTTATAAGTGCTGTTATTAAGTGGCATGTGAATAATGATGTCCATCTTGAAACAGACAACAATATTATACTTGATCTATGATGTATTAGTTCATTTAATTCATTGTTATTTTTTTCAAATTTAATATGCATTTCAGATTGTACAAGTGTGGCCATGGCTTTTATCCACTAAGAGTAAAATTTGCATGTTTTAATTAGATCTTTATATAACTATTCTGTTTCTATCACGTTAATTTTAAAGTTTTGTTCTATTGCTCTGAACAGTGAATGGATAACGCAACTGGGTCAATCTATTTGAAGTGACCCAAGGGTGGTTGCTTGACCAATTCAAAAAAAAATTGAAACTTACCCAATTGTTTCCTAGATATCTCAGGACATTAAAACTATTATTTTAAGCAGTTTATCTGTGGCGGCCATTTTTGCTAAATGCGCACACCTATTTTTCTGATTGTAAGGGTTTATGGAAAAAATCATAACTAAAAAAAACTATTGTTCCTGGAAGGATGAAACAAAAAGCAATTTATTCATATTTTCTCAACGTAAAAGATTGGTCCATCAATCTTAGATAGGTAAATTGAAGAGAGATAGAAAATTCTAATAAAGTTGAACATGAAAAACGGTGAAATTTCACTTTTGGTAATTCTTTTGAATAGACAGGGATGGCATGCACAGTTTGAAAGATTTTTTTATATGTAGGTATATGTTAGTAGTTCTAACATAAATAATTTTAATGGGATATACTTACCCCCTTTTTTTAAGAATTTTTGAGAACTAATTTTTTTTTTTTAAATTCAAATTTTGGCATCCAATAACTCTGATTGGGCTGGTGATAAAGATCTCAAATTTGCACAACCTACAATGTTTTTGTAGTTGTTTATGGCAAGTAAAAATGTTTCTTTTTATGTAGGTATATGTTAGTAGTTCTACCATAAATAATTTTAATGGTGATATACTTACCCCTACTGTTATGAATTTTTGAAAACTAACTTTTTTTAAAATTCAAATTTTGGCTTCCAATAACTGATTGGGCTGGTGATAAAAATCTCAAATTTGCACAACCTACAGTGTTTTTGTATGTGTTTATGGCAAGTAAAAAGGTTTCTTGTGTATTATACTAATAAAAATGTAACAACCTCTCAAAAATCATGAAAAACGTGTTAAAAGCAATACCAATTTGACTCACTAAATAAGTGCTCCAAGGGAGTTTATTGTCTTCTTTGCACTTTACATTTTTTTATATATTTTTTGTATTTAGCCAATTGTATATTATGTAGTTTCCTGCCCTAATAAAGATTCAATATTAAATTTCATTACAGCATTAATTAAGATAATAAAAATTGAAACCGAATGTGAAATTTAGAAAAAAACTCCATATAAAAATATTATAAACATGGCAATAATATTTCAAATTTTACTTTTTATATGAATATCCGCAACTTTGTAATTTATTGGATACAGCATTAATAAAATGAGTAAATTATTAATTTAAAAATAAGAAGTACTTATTTAGCAACACTTTAAGTAGCGTTCCCAGTTTTGCAATAATGCATCATTAGCACATATAATGTTAAATGAATCACATATTGGTAAGCTGTAACAGTCATTTCAACAAGATTCAGTCATTCACACCATACTTGACAACTCAGACAATTTTGCTAAAAGAATGATTTTGCCAAGTAGATAAAAAAACTCATTGTATTTAAATAATTACTGAAAAATCTTTTTTTTGTACTTATCCGTAACAAAGGAGTGTAAAATTTCCCCCCTAATTGTATTGGACAATTACTTACAGTTATACTCATATTAGTTATATAATTAACAAACTTGATTTGTGATATTTAAGTATGTTATTAGTCGACTGATGACAGCCAGAGATCTCTATGAAAGCATAATCTGTGGTATATGCTGTAACAAGGGAACTCTGCTAAATGAAAATCGAAAAGGTGCCTAACTGTACTGCTGTGTAGTATATTATAGCACTTTAAACTACCCACAACTTTTTCCATGTTTTGTGTACGAGCATCATACTCTGGCTGAATCGACATAGTTATTTTATCTAAGTTTAATATGATTAAACCACTGGGTTGGTCTAATGTGAACTTATCATAAATCAGCTGATTTCAAAGTTGGGAGTTCTAAGTTCAAATCCTAGTAAAGGCAGTTACTTTTATATGGATTTGAATACTAAATTGTGGATACCAGTGTTCTTTGGTGGTTGGGTTTCAATTAACCACATATTTCGGGAATGGTCTACCTGAGACTGTACAAGACTACACTTTATTTACATTCATACATATCACTCTCAATCATCCATCGTCTGAAATAATACCTTATGGTGGTTCTGGAGGCTAAACAGAAACAGAAAAAGTCTAATATGATTAGAATCCAGCTTTTTCAAGTCTGCAATACACTTCCCGTGAATTGTAATAAACGACATACTTTCTTGATAATGATTTTGATGGTATACATTATTGTGCTAAGGATCAGTCATTAGTAATTTAGAAGGACTCTTTCATCAATATGCAAATTTTACCCAGTTTTTACTAAATTAAAAGAACATGTCATAATACATTGAGAGGCTGTAGACATAGAGGTTATAAGTTTTAAATCACTACATTCACAGACAGGATATAAAATTTACAACTACCTTGATAACATACATATAACTTTTTCTGTACCATCTGTCAAACTTACCTTTCATTGTATTCCTTTAACTTCAAGTGATCTCATCAAATGATATTTTTTTATTTTGTTTAATTAAATATTCCCTTATTAAAGTCAAAATAAAACTGCTGCATAACACATAAATCTATATTCTATTTTTGCAGTCTTGCTCAGAATGAACTGAATCTACTATATTTCAATTAACATTTTTTTATTAAATAAAATTCAAAATGGAAACAATCATAAAAAGTGTTATTTAAAAAAAAACGAAAAAGTGAATAATGTACACTACAACAATGACTGATAATATGTTAACAATCTATTTGAGGAATAAAACACACTTTCAAATTATTGAATTTGATGTGACAAAAGCATTGCATTTGCCATAAATTTTGCCTAAGATACCAGCATGAATCTTAGCAATGACAGATAGGCAAGATATTAAATAGAGATCAATAAAATATTTTCCAATAATAAGACTGTCAGGGCAGGTTTAAACTGAAATACAGAAAACATTGCTAAACCCATTCGTAATTTAAGACTTATTAATAATTCTATTAGATTTTATTTTTGAGACATTAGGATTTGTAGAATTGTACAAATTCCACGAGAACAAATAATAAAACATTACAAAGAATATAAAACACATTATTATAATAAGCAAATACTTACTATTGTATTCCATCTGCTCTAAAAGATCTACTAATATACACTGTTGCTGCTTAGAATAATGCATGAATTCAACTTGAAGAATATTTTGGGCAACAAATTTTCCTTTAGGCATAATCTTTCTCAACACCGAATTCTTTCATATATTTCATGGCAGCATATATAAATTCCACATGTCCTCTTTTATGGGTCTCCCTAACCCTGAAATGATTCAATAATTCTAAATAAGTTTCTTTTGATTTGTCTTCAGTTCTTTCAAAACGGTTAGGAGCCGATAGTTTTTCATCATCTCTCTTAGAAGAGAAATTCTTATTGAATGTATGAAAGCACGTCCTATTATTAAAAATTACTTTTCTATGTAATCCATCACAAACGTTTAAAAAACCAGTAATTTTTTTTAAACTAAGTCTAAAAATTGCTTGTGACATTAGTAGCCGTTAAATAAGAATTACCGGTCAACATAAATTAGGATACTTGAAAAATCACATGTTATTTATAAATCATTTTATAAACTATATACATTACAAAAAAAGATATTTAAAGACAAAAATCATACACATAACGCTGAAACAATATTATTTACAGTAATTATTTTTTTCAGCTAGGGAAATGGCTCTCCCTCACATTATTTACAATACTAGAAAATTAACCTGAAAATTTCGATCATTTGAATTGACGATCCACTGCTATCTAGTAATGCGAAGAATCGTGAACGAGTCGTTCCTTCGATTCGATTCTTTATACTGAACGAAAAGAATCGAGAATCGGTTTGCAGGAGAAACAGATTCTTTCTACATTTCTTAACAATGAAATGGATAGGCGACGGGAAACCAAATCTTTCTCAATTACGAATCGATTCGATTCGATTCATAGCAATGAGTTATGTATTATTAATTCTATAAAAGAAATGTAGTCTGTTAATCTTTTTTGATATCAGTATCATTTTGTTAAAAACAATTTTATCTACATTACAGAAATTTTGTTGATATGAACTAGATCTTTCAGCTTACTTGAAAGCCATCATCAGGAGATAATATTATTTTATTAAAGTTTAAAATATTTAAAAGATCACAGTTAAAATTTAAAACAGTCATAACTGTGTGGTCCTACCACTATACTGAAGGAAGATACATGTACTCTAATGGATTATTCCTGTATTCCATGTTCTCTACATCAGTATTCCTTCGCTATACTGGTAAGACCATACAGTCATTACTTTTACATGTGAGCTTTTAAATTTTTAATTTTAATTAAATAATTTTATCTCCTGATGATGGCTTTCAAGTAAGCCGAATGATCATGCATTGATTTCAACTGGTAACAAAGTCTGATTGAAGTCTGATGTAATTTCCTCTTTTTGGTAAATATTACACACCAATTTGTATAACCTATCTATTGCTTTCTCACCTGCACTGTGCAGTAATTCTGGAGGTATCCCGTCTATCCATTCAAATCTTTTAATGCTATATTAAATTCAGATCTCAGTAGTGTTTCTCCCCTTTCATACTCAACTTCCTCTTCTTCCTCTATAACACCATTTCCTCCATATAACTCTTCTATATATTCCACTCTATTGACCTTTCCTTTCATATTATAAATCAGTACACCATCTTTGTTTAACACATCAGATTTTAATTTTTTTTTTTTTTTTTTTTTTTTTGTCTTCAGTCATTTGACTGGTTTGATGCAGCTCTCCAAGATTCCCTATCTAGTGCTAGTCGTTTCATTTCAGTATACCCTCTACATCCTACATCCCCAACAATTTGTTTTACATACTCCAAACGTGGCCTGCCTACACAATTTTTTCCTTCTACCTGTCCTTCTAATATTAAAGCGACTATTCCAGGATGTCTTAGTATGTGGCCTATAAGTCTGTCTCTTCTTTTAACTATATTTTTCCAAATGCTTCTTTCTTCATCTATTTGCCGCAATACCTCTTCATTTGTCACTTTATCCACCCATCTGATTTTTAACATTCTCCTATAGCACCACATTTCAAAAGCTTCTAATCTTTTCTTCTCAGATACTCCGATTGTCCAAGTTTCACTTCCATATAAAGCGACACAGTTCTAATTTAATACTTGAAAATCGATTTATATTACATTTAAATTTAGATATTCAACTCAAATACAGCAGAATGAATGATATACATAAAATACCCATCACCTAAACTTAAATTAGTATAATTAATGTTAGTAAGTAAGTCAATGTTAGTAAAACAATTTTTGAATGATAAAACAGTTACAATTCTAAGCTACATAAAAAGAACATGCAATTACTAGCTACATAACATGCAATTACAAGCTACCTAATTATTTTATGTATATTATTCAAATTACTGTATATGAGCCAACAAAACCGTGTAAACATAATTTGTATATGAAATATACATAGCAAAAACATTTACCTCTCTCAAAAGAAGTTAAAGTTAAATATTTAATTAAAATGTTAGGAAAATAATACTTATTAATATTGTTGAAAAATTGTATTATTTACATTACATTAAAAAACCGACAATTCACATAAAGAACAAAATTACAGTGTACTACTTGTTATTATGAAAATATATGGAACCTTTACAGTATATGGTCATTTGACTACTTGCTTAAAGGCACGAATATAAATTGGGATTGTATTTTTCTTCCTGTATTAAGTTTTACTAATGGCTATACATAATTAAATAAATTCAGTAAAATGATTGTAACTGAAAAGGAAAAGCAGAGTAAAAAATTGTAAATGATTTCAATGAAGAAATTATTTGAAATAATTGGCCAACTTTCTGATATGAATGTAGTGACAAGGGAGATATAGGACATCAGTACCTTAACCACCAAAGTAGCTAACCTAACAAAGTTAAGAATTGCATAAAAAATATATTAAAGTATAGACTAAAATTCATTGAGAAGAAAAATGATTAATTAAAAAAATTATGCCCTTATTTTTCTTTCTACCTAGTCTCCTGTATAATCAGAAAAATAAAAAAAATGCACCCGCTTGAAAATAATTAAAAAATATGATTAAACGTTTTTGATTGTATTGCAGTATTCAGAAATTTGTGTGCCAGTTGGCAATTCACTAAACATGGTAATGGATCAAATGAAAATATTAAAAATGGATTAGAACAAGTTTTATTTGGATTAGAATATTCTGTTGGTATTTATTAGTGAACTGAAAGGATTAAAATAAATTTAGGCAAAAAATGTGAATTACGATTGGTTGATTACACAGTAAAACAGCTTTACAAAATATTTCTTTATCAAGTTACAATTGAGAGACCCAGAAATGAATGCAGTTAACTACAACTGACGTCCAGGAAAAATTTAGAAACATAGGAAACAAAAATAAATTTTAAATTAACTTTAATAAATAAAAGATAATTTCTTATTATTATAAACTCTTGAGAAATAAATGAAGAATATATTTTCAATAATGGAAAATATTTGTAGAAGTTATAATTGGCTTTTATTTCTAGAATTTTCTAGAGAATTACAGAAAAAAAGAAATTAAATAATGTAGATGTGAAAATGTATGGATGTCCAATAAGATTTGGTTCAATGATTTTGTATGAAAGAAGATTCTGATTGTTCTAGTGGGGAGATAACACAATTATTATGACCTGAAAAAACTAAAAAGGAATAAGTAAATTTTAAATATGATATAAAACTGCACATTGTTTTTTTTCCTAATTCAAAATACAAACTATTTTCTTAATAGAGTTTCTAAAAAATATTTCCTGTTTCAGCAATAATAATTAAAATATTCGATACATCAAACTATAAAATTTGATATTTTCTGGGACATATTCATTGTACTTATTTTCAGTAGACAAAGTAGCGAAGCGCAAGATAAAACATGTCTATTCAGTTAAATTACATTTACTATTAATACAAATAATGTATCCAGATGCAATATAAAAATTAGGCAATTCCTATAAAATTATTGAAAATATTAATAAATTTTATAGCATTTTTTTGAATAAAATTCATTTTAGTTCCTACATAAAATTCATCAGTAATTCATTTTACAAAAATTTTGTCATATTGGTATATCCATTTCAAAAAAAGTTTATATCACCCCTGTTTTTTTTTAATAACAAATTTTGTAAAATGTAAGATTATTATTTATCTATAATAGATATTAAATTAAAAAAAGATCAAAATTAAAATTAGATATTAAATTAAGAAACAAAATTACATCTAAAAAAGTTCAACAAATTAATTGTAACAACGTGCTTTATGAAACCACGTTAAATTTTCACGTTTCATTAAACTGTAAATTAAGAAAGAAATGTTTAATTTAAAACGGATATATAAAAAAAAAAATCTATGTTGCATACAATAAATGTCCCTCACTTAAAATAATGTCCTAAATTGTGTGGTTAATTTTCTAGAAGATTGTTCAAAGTTTCCCACACGGATGATATGCACAAATATAAACTCAGAATCTTTCTATCACCCATCTTTTTTGAAAAATTTTTAAATTTTAATTAAAGGATTTTTTTTTTCATTTTTCAATGTATAGTTTAGCATTTTAAGCTCCTATATTGTATTTAGTTAGCTCATTTTTTATGGTTTAACTTTGTTAACATAATTTGCAAGGTATAAATAAACAATACTAGACAAAGAATTAAATCACATCATAGTCACATATTATGACATCATATCAAATGCTGAAGAGTGAGCCTTCATGGACAAGATTAATCATGTCTGTGCAGATCAAATATGTAGCTGAAAACGCAGCTGTGTTGTTTGTATTAAGCACTGAATTTAGGAATGAATTAATTTTGTTCAGTCTTATTGCTATCTTAAGTTTGTTAACAGTGGTGTCGTAATGCCTCAAAATTGTGTAAATGATGTGGATGCCTTTTGTTATGTATGTGGTGAGTTTGCCATAAAATCAAATAGAAAAAACATGACACCTTTAATTAAAAAAGCATATCATTTGTACTTACAGTGTAAAATTGGTGATCAGGATAAGATGTGGGCTCCTCATATAGTATGTACTAACTGTTCTTTATATTTAAGAGGATGGCTGAAAGGTACATGGAAGACTTTGCCATTTGGTGTACCTACGGTTTGATGTGAACCAAAGAATCACGTAACCAATTGTTACTTTTGTTTAACAAGTGTTTCTGGAATTTCTAAAAACTCTAAACATACTGTAAGTAAAATATCCTTCATTGCAAACTGAAATCAGGCCTGTACCTCCCAGTGAAATTATTCCAATTCCTGAGCCACCTGTGAACGTATGTTTCAAAAGCAGCGATGAAGAATCAGGCAGTACTGAAGAAGACAATAATGACAGTGACTTTGAATTATCTTCCAATAAGCTACATTTTATATCACAAGGTGAATTAAATGACTTAGGGATTTAAAGTTATCAAAAAATCAAGCCGAACTGTTAGGATTGAGACTGCAAGGTTGGAATTTATTTTTTAAAAAATACACACATTTCGGGCTTTTGAAGCCGACAAAAAGAACTTTCTCAGTACTTTCTTGATGAAAATAATTTGATGTATTGCACAAACATTATGTTGCACTTAGGACCTGAGGACTGATGCCTTTTCATAGATTCATCCAAGTATAGTTATACCTTCGATACCATTCGCTTATAATATTAATTTGGAAGAGACATACAATGTGATGAAAAACGTTCTTGAAAAAAAAAATTATAAAAAACATAGCTGGAACATATGTGGTGATTTGAAAGTTATAGCTATTTTGTTAGGCATGCAGTAAGGCTATAATGTACATGTGTTTGCGATTGGAACAGCCGAGCTAGGGATAAATATTATGCTACCAAAGAGTGGAAAAAATGAGACAACTTAACTCTAAATGAGAAAAATATTATTCATGAGTCCTTAGTTCAACCCAAAAAAATATTTTTACCCCCTCTCCATATCAAGCTAGAACTAATGAAAAATTTTATAAAAGCAATGATGTAGAGTACTGGGTTTTTGTACATAGGCAGAAATTTCCAAATGTAAGTGAAGGGAAAATTAAAGAAGGAATATTTGTTGGTCCTCAAATAAGAAAGTTGGTGAAAGATGATGTATTTAACTTAATATTAAATAATGTAGAAAGTGCAGCTTGGGCTTCATTTAAAGACGTTTGCAAAAAGTTTCCAAGCAAACAAAAATCCGACAATTACCACAATATTGTTAATCAACTTCTTACTTCATACAGAGCTATGGGATGTAATATGTCTTTGAAAAAACCATTTCCTTCACTTACATCTGGATTTTTCCCTGGACAACCTCAGAGATGTAAGTGACAAACACGATGAACGTTTCCACAAAGATATTTCAATGATGGAAAGCCGCTATAAAGGGAGATGAAATACTAACATGCTAGGCGATTACTGTTTGACATTAATTCGGGATGTGCCTGAGGCTATTTATAAAAGAAAAGCATCAGTGAAATCATTCTAACGCAGGTATGGCCCATGCAAAATTATAAATTTTACAGATTTTTAACTATATTTTCCCTTAATTATTTTTGAACCATAATTTATTTAAAATTAAGGGTGATAGAAAAATTGTATTTACAGATCTGTAATGTACGCAAAAAAAGAAATTCAAGTAATGGTATCACACTTAAGAAACATTAAACAATTTTTTTTTGTGTATCAGTGTTATTTTTAATTGTTCATCAAAAGTATGATTATTTAGAAAAACTTAACCAAGATTATAAATTTAATATGAAACTCTACTTTATGTTGAAAGATCCAAAGAATCCTTAGTAGCATAACAGTTGGAAGCATAGAAAGATAACCAAAAAATGAAGAATAACAAATTTTAAGTTACATAAGTTTTTAGAGCTACGCTTATGTAAATTTACAGTACATACATTGCAAGCTAAATAAAAGCATGTAATAAACGTCATAATAGGCGTCTTTACAAAAAAATGTTCTAATATCATTTGTTGTAATAAAGTGGATGGTAGATGGCTGGCACAAAATAACAATCTAACAAAAAATGCGTGCGCTCTTATATACTTTGTTAATACGGTAGAATGGTAAATCTTCTCACAGATGGTGTGATTGTCTCAAATTTTTCAAAAATTTGTTATTTATATATTTTTTTTCATCTTGGAAGGGGGGCAGCTGCCTCCCCTTGCCCCCTCTGGATACCTGGATAAGCCTGGGAACATGATACATTTTTTGGTTCGTATAAAGTGTAAGTAGTTGTGTTTGTATTCACCCTCAGTTTTTAGGCCCATATTTCAGTATGCCTCCTAGTGTTGTCAGTTGAATGTATTTTATCCATTGATAATATTTTTTTGCTTTATATTCAGAATGCTGAAAGTCAAAACATGTATAATTCTTTGTTTGCAGCACTGATGCATAACTTAAAATTTCAGGTTTTCCAAAAGAGGCTTTACAATGTTGTTTTTCAATAAAAATATATTTTATGAATATATCTTCATTTTAAATAGAAGTACTATCACGGCTACAATGACAGGCATTGACATGAAAATCATATTTCGTATGATTGCGACATTTTTTCAATCATTAGGACATTAATTTCCCTTATGAGGGCTCTGATGTTATTTTTTAAATTTTATATGTATTCTGGCTTTGTAGATATAAACTTTACTTTTAAATAGCCCTAAAGAAAAAGCCCATAGTGTCAAGTCAAAGATGGAGGCCAATTCACATCATCATTTCAGGAATTCATTAGTACAGGTAATGTTTTTGTATAATAATGTTATGTTCGGTCATATTGTGTAGTTTGTAGCACTGTCGTATAGAAAATAAACATTAGAAATGTTGAAGATGGTCAAGGTTATTTAAATTACATTAAAATATCAAAAGAATAAAATTTCAGAATCAAATTTAAATATTTTTATTACATTAATTTTATGCAATACATACATGTATGTTTCAAACAATCAAAATAAAAGTAATACAAATCAGAATACTACTACTTGTATACTTAAACCCATAACCAATCATTAAAAATAAATAAATTAAAACAAGATTTCTAAAATATCACAATATTTATGTAAAAGTAAGTACAAAATAACTATAAAATATAGAGCAAATAATTCTCTCAACAAAATAAAAGAGTATCAGCTTTTACAATAAAGTTTATTACTTACAAAAATAATAAATTTATTAATACCTTTAAATAATTTTTAAAGCTCATGATCATAAATACCATAACTTTTGCCAAAATTCAATTTTAATTTTAGGTGTAAAATTTACTTAAGAGTAATTTGAAATAATTGCTACAATTATTAATCCACTGGAATTTGGGGGGGAAGATTTCAGCATTTTTTCCTGAATGGATCTTTGGGATAAAGCAGTCATCATTCGGTAAATGTTCATTGAAAAATAATAATAAACAAACAGTCTGCCAGTGATTACTAAAAAATGTATATATATATATATATATATATATATATATATATTTAAAACAGTTCATAAAATACATCAGTTATGTAGAAAACAAAAAGCTGTACAATAAAAAAATAGTTGTCAAATATTTTTTTGAACAGAATGTAGAATATAGAAGAAAAACAAAAAATGCAATTCTTATACCGTTATAAGGTATGAATTTTGAAGATAAGAGCAGTCAGCCTAAACAGATAAATAGACCATTAAAACATTTTCATATATAGCAGTAGTATGTATGTATTAAGAATGGTGGACAGTATTTTCAGCTTTAACAAGCATAGCAAAATTTTTTAGCCAATATATATATATATATATATATATATAATGGACAAAAATCTCTTAATTTTTAATCTTTTAACAACTCATTTTTCTTTTATTAGTCATAATTTATTAAAATTTTGAGGCATACATATTGTTATTGCAAGAGAGTTCTTTGATTGACTTTGATTTGTCAAGTTCAAAGCAAATCGATTTGAAATTTTATGTATTTATATTCGTATGCAGGAGTGCATATTTTTGCATACAACATGCACTAATTTTTCAGTAACAAATCACATCTTGCTAGTTTTTTCTTAATTTTTTTATTTTTTACAGTTATAAATTTTATTTGACTTAAAACTTTTATGTCCTGTGAAAATTACATAATACAAGTATATATAAAATTACTAAATACATTATGAAACAACTAGTACTACATAGGGAAGCTTGGAGAGCTGCATCAAACCAGTCAAATAACTGAAGACAAAAAAAATAGATTATGCCATTAAGAAAAGCAATATGCGTAACAATTCTAAATTGTTTATTAGTTTTTAATTAATTCTTTAATACCTCACTCACTCAAATGTTGGTCAACAACAACTTAAAATGCAAATACAATGATCTCTAGCTATGTTTAGGTAAATAATTTAGTACATGAGAATTAAAGTAAAAGTAGTTTGAAATAAGTAAGAATTTTAAACTGCAGATTCTAATATAAAAATCCTTTATAATTATTTTTCATTTTATTTGGAGGAATTAGAAAAAATAAGTAGAAAGCAAATATTGAATGTTTTCTTTTGAGTATATTTTACATGGGCACTCTATAAGCAGCAATGACATCTATAAAAATAAGTGGTATGCAGAGGTAAATGAACGTGCATATTCTACTTTCTGATAATTTGTAGCCAAAACATGGGCAGTTTATCTGTAGTTTATTGCAAAAAATAATTGTAAAGAAATGTTAATGCCTTATGCATAAGAAGTTTGCTAATCCCAGATGTAAAGAGTAACTCAACAAACTATTTCATGAGTGTAGAATTATTATTTAGTCACTTGGTAAAAATCACACGATGAATTATCTGGTTGATTACAAGGTTAAATGAAAATTAACCTATGCATATTATATTACAAGTTTTATCAAAACTTTGAAAAATGAATAAAAAATGAGGTCTACAAGAGTTGTATCATACATAACATTCAAATTATAGATTGAAATTTATATATTATATATATATATATATATATATATATATATATATATATATATATATAATACAGCAAGTGTCTGTAAGGTATGAGAATTAAATGTAAAAAAATAAAACAAATTCAATATTTTTTTTTAATATACTGATATACTGAAAAATAAGCAATTTCCAAGTGCAAGTCATTTCATTTGTTTTTGTTCTGTTTCTTCAGTAAAATTTGATTTTTAAAACGTTTATTTGATTTTTATTAGACTTACTAGCATCATTATTTTTAGAATTTAATTGTTTACAAGTTTTGTTAATAAATTTTACACATTTATTAGCCATTTAACAGAAATATTGTACTGCAAACCTAAAGAAGAGTTTTCAGACATCAAATGTTTCAGTTTTAATGCAGGTATCATGAAAACTATTGTAAATACAGTTTTGAAACCTATTTTATTCAAACTTTTCAGGTTAAAAACCATAGGAAACCATTAATTTCATCCCTCAATTAATGTCCTAAAAATTTCAGTACAACCTCATTTCAGCAGGGGAGCTAGCTGAATTCCGGGTGAAATCTTTCAATAGCCATAACTCACAAAAGAAGCGTTTCCAGGCCTACATTTACATAAAATCTTTTCATTATTTTGATGAAAGTAATGTATCTGTCAAGTATTTTGGGTTCTTCGAGGGACACCTATATACATACAGTAGCATACAAATTAATTCGAACATATGGAATTTTTTTTGTTTATTTCTACATTGTGGCTTGACCACACCCATTCTTTAAATTGTCTGTGTAATGTAAAATTTATTTTTTTTATTTAGCAATTTTAATGTTGTAAATAGTACAAGTATTTTATGAAAGTTTTTATTTTTTATCACAAAATCATTTTTTGTTCTGTGTGTCCTGACTTATAATAACAGACGTAATTCCAAGAAAGTGTTAAAAAATTGATTCACTTTTTGAGCACAACAGTATGATACAATGACAAATAGCTTCTGAGTGTGGTGTTGAACTTGAAACAGTGAATGCTAATTTAAAACAATTTAAAGAAACTGATCCTTTTCATCTCATAGGAAAGGCAAATGTGGCCATAAAAAAAACTACTACAACTCAGGATCAGTTGGTTATTAGTGACAAAAAGTAAACTTGACCCAAAACTATCTACTGTGCATTTAGATTGAGATTAACAGCCAGTGTAACAGATTTACACATGACAAATGTTAGACTGACTTCTTGCAGCTGGATGGAAAGCTTGTCAGCCAGCTAAAAGTAGCTTTTAACACCAGCAATATGCAATAATAAAAGGCTGTTGTCTTTGATTTCCAGTCAAAAGACTGGCAAAGCAAGAGATAAAAATATTTCATCGACTCATAGCCAACAATAAATTAAACATCTCCAGAGAAAAATGTTTTAGGATTGTTTCACATTTGAAGGCTCTTACTCATTACTTCCAGTAGATGGTATGTTGAAAAATGATTGATATATATATAAAGATCCTGAAGTAAAGGGTTGCAACAAAACTTCAAAACAAATTTCCACTAGGCAACGGAGTGACGTAGTGGACCATTAACTAATGGCCCAGCGAACACAGCACCATGCTGTGCTGCCAAAAAAGTAGAAAAATCTTTTGAGTAATGAAAATTAGGGTGTTCCCATGGTTAGGCAACAACCCAGACTTAAAACCAACTGAAAATCTTGGGCAACAATCAAAAAACAACTATCAAAAATGAATTATACCACAAAAATTGACTCCATTAAAGCAATAATATCAGTATGGTTTCATGATGAATAAATAATAAAAAAAAAATGTATAATAGGCTGTTGAATCGATGCCAAATCATGTAAATTAAATGATTAAGAATACAGAAGGACATATTAATAACTAGATATTCACAAATTGTACAGGTAAAATTTTTTTCTAATTGATTATAAAAGAACTCATCTTAGAGAGTACTTTATATGTACCTGTACATCCTTAGATATTAATTAAATATTTGTCAATATAATTTATTTTTATGAAATTTGAATGTTAATATATATTTTTCACTGCAGTTTGAAGCAATTATTTTTTTTTGTTGAAATGGCAACATTAATTATCAGTTTTTCCAGCTACATCAACCCACCGGTATACACGCATAACAATTAGCCACTAATAATTATAATAGGTAGTTTAAAAAGTACTGAGTCCCTTTTATGCACAAGATAGCATTAGAGTATTCTGGCAAAAGTCGAGGATGACCATCACATAAGCAGTCACGACATTGCCAATGACCTAAACATCAATCACCAAATAGCGTAAAACCATTTGGAGAAAGCTAGCTACAAAAAGAAACTCAATGTTTGGGTGCCAAACAATCTGACTCAGAAAAATTTACTCAATCAAATTTCTATCTGCAAGTCTCAACTGAAACGTAACAAAATTTATTCATTTCTGAAGCAGTTGATCGTGAGTGATTAAAAGTGAATAACTTACAACAACAGTGTGTAAAAAAAATTGTGGTCGAAGTGAGGAAAAGCTCCACCACAGTCTGTAGCAAAGCCCATACTGACACCCAGGAATGTTATGCTGTGCATTTGGTGGGGATCCACCAAAAATGCATAAAAAAGCATAGTTTAAAACATTTGGTGGGCATCGTGCATCAGGAGGTGCTGCTGCCAGGTAGAATGATATAGTCAGTCTTGTATTGCTGACAATTAGCGCAATTACACCTAGCAATTAAAAAAAAACAGCCTGAACTGATTAACAGAAGGGTGTTGTATATCACACTGATAACACCAGACCACATAGATATTTAAACCCCATCAGAAATTGAGAGAACTTGGCTGGGAGGTTTTAATGCATCTACCATATAGCCTGGACCTAGCACCATCAGACCTATTATTTGTGTTGGTTTCTGCAAAACTACCTGAATAGTGTTAAGTTAGTCTCAAAAGAGGTCTGTGAAAACCACATGTCATACTTTTTTGACCAGAAAGAAATTCTATAGTGACAGGATTACAGTGTTGCTGGAGGAATGGCAGAAGGTCATGGAAAAAAGTGGTGCACATGTGGTCTCAATGTTATTTTCAAAAAACAATAAATGTATTCTCAATTTTGCCCTCCAAAGACTCAATATGTTTTAGACAACCTAATACATAATAGTACAGCTGGGAATCATCACGGCCATATACTACATCACACATGTCATCTTGATTATACACAAATTGTGCAAAAATGAATGTCAGAGATCGCATTAGTAAACAATGGAATAACCCACCATTCATTACTCATAATAAAAAGGTATTCATTACTCGGTAAAGGAAAAAAAGCATCACTACTCCAAGACTACTACAGACTGACCCAGTACAGCTGAGTAATGCAATTAAAAACCTTTATAAACATTTGATGGTAGTATTATTGAGATTTAAAATGATTTCCAAGATCGATGACCACACATATAAATTAAAGTAATTTAATAATAAAATTTAGTTGAAGTAGGTTCGATATTAAATTATTTGTCATATACTATCATAGTTTTATAAACAACAGTAAATAAATTCATAATTAATTAAAAATGATAAACAAATAATTTTTCTATTACTTATAAATTAACAACACATAATGCTTTATCCAACTCAACTTTTAATATTTACTAATAGTATGCTAAAAAAATAAACTTATAAAGTTTAATAAACTTAAAAGTAAGGTTTAGTTTACACTTACAAGAGAATAGTTTAAAAGATTAAACTCATATACAAGTTTAATAAATTTATATTTTAAATAGACATAAATAAAAACATAGACATAGATAAGAAAGAGAAACAAATAAAAATAAGGTATACATTAAGATTACTGTAGCAGTACGAATTTAAGTACAATATTATTTTAATTTACCCAAAAATAAATTATATAACACAGCATCTTTACATGTTTATAATGTAGAAGTAGAAATGATTTAGTTAATCAACTTTGATTGTACTATAACCAATACTGCTGACATAAATTTTTTTAATAACTCAAAGATAACAAGGTTTCTTTCTTATTTGGTTGCATTTTATTAACTTTAAAGTTAATAAAGTTTATAAATGCTGGAACAGTTTTCAGTATAGTCTATTATTCATACAACAGAGAATACTTAAGGTTTTTACTTTTAATCTTCTGATTTTCTTTACATTTCTCTTAATTTTTAACAGTACATTTATTGTTATTGTTTTTTTAAGAAACATTTATAAAAATTTGTTTAATATAATGAAAATCAAAAACTTTTAGATTATTCAAGTTAAACTAAATGGAAAACAAAATCAATCTATTTGGTTACACTAGATTATGTTATTATATAACCACAGAATACGTAGAAAAATATCTTTTAAAATAAAAAACCAATATATAAAACTTTTCAAGTTGAGGTTAGATATAAAAAATCTTACTAGTACAAGTCTAGTAAACAAATAAATTATTTTTGACATAAAAAAATAAATATATTAGAATAAAAAAGTATATGAATGATAATAATGATAATTTTAATAATAATTATTAAATACATTTATATTTTCTGCTAAGATTGTCATAATTTTTATATAGAGTACAATTATCTACCTTTCTTAGCCTCATCATAGTTAAATCATATGTTGACAACTTTCAGATAAATTCCATTTTCAAAACTCACTGTATTTATAATAGAATGGTGATCAAATTCATGTTTGGTTAGAAATCTCTTAAACAAATATTTTGGATTAAAAAAGAGTATACCTTAATGGTATGATGACTGGAGGAAATAAAAAAAAAGGTTTACAATAGTAGATAGAAAAAGCTTACTCCATATGAAATTTTCAAACAGAAAATTCTTTCAAAAATAAATGTAAGAGGTGTAATTGTCGCAAGAAAAGGTTGAAATAGACTTCAATTTAATTGAGGGTTGTATAAAATGTGTGAGACAGTGATGAGAGTAGATTTTTGAAGAAAATGTATTTATTTCATATTATTTTGATGGCACACATGAGAAAATATAACAAATTCTTGAGTAAGGTAAGACTATCTGGCTATTATGTAAAAGAGGAGAGTTGTCACTAGGTAAAAAAAATTTGGAATAATAGAGTATCTGTGAAATAATAATATTAAGAGTTAAGTTTAATTTTAATAAGATCAGTTTATTAAAACTCTTACGTTTATTTTTGAACAAATTTTCTGTTTGAAAATTTCATAAGGAGTAAGCTTCCTACCATCTACAGCTAAATGAAGTATTACTGTAAGCGTTTGTTTTTTATTTCCTCCAATATTCATACAGATAAGTATATTACCTCAGTATAATAAAAATTAGGATGGCTCCAAGAACGAATAATTTTGTAATAATGGAACAGAATGTTCACAAACAAATGCTGAAGAACATGATGAATCTCTGGTTTCCGTGACAATTAGTAAATAAGTACAGAATACACTAATAGAGTTTTAGTTAATACAGTAAACCTCTACAAAACAGAACCTCCAAAAAACAAAAAACCTCCTCAAAATGTATGGTTTACCAAATCCCGATATATTTTTGTAGAAATTAATCTCTTCAAAATGGAAAAGTTTGCAATACGGAAACAGAAAGGAAACACATTTTACTTTTAATTTTACGTATTAAGCTTGTTCCATAAGACGGAAAGGAAATTAAAAAAAAAAATTTGTACATTCCCAAGATATGCAAATTATAAATCCAATGGATGATTATTATTATAATAAAGTACTGCAACTGTTGTTTATCTAAGTATACACCGTCACATTCTTGGCTCCAAACTCCCAGCGTATAAGCCGATGGTCATTAATAAAATTTGATAGCGGACAGCAGCTTATGTAAACAATCTATGTACAGTTCTGAGAATAATTTTATTCAGTGTCTTGAACCCCTTGTGAGAGTTTAAATATTAAGTTCAGACGCCTTTATTTTTAGTTTAATCTAATACTTTAAAAACTGTAACATTTTAGTTTTAAGTTTTAGTTTAGTGCGATTTTCTTCTTTTAAAAGGCTCGTAATTATATCAAGAAAAAATACTTCATGTTTAAAGTACAAAATAGAGGTTATTAATTTAATTTCTAAAACTAATTTTAAAGAACTTAATGAAAAGTTTAATTGTGGAAAAACAAAAATTTACAATATTTAAAAAATTCAAGGAAGAATGATTGAAGGGTGAAAGGAATGCTAATTGTATATGGCAGACTAAAAGAAAAAATAAATAAATAAATTCAATTTTATTTAAACGGTTCACACATGCAAGATCAAAAAATCTTCTTATTTCGAAGTCTATCCTGCAACAACAGGCGAAAGAAATTGCAGCTAGTTAGGAGTTACTACATTTAGCGCTATAAATGGATGGCTAAAAAAATTTTGTGAGGCATTCTGTTTTTTAAAATCAAATTTCAGGTGAGGCTAAAGATGAAGACACAAGAATTGTTATCGACTGGAAAAATAAAATTAGTGTTCTGGATGCACTAACGTGGCTTAATCGTATAAACAAATTACAAATAACTGTGTTAAAAATGCATTTAAAGAAGCTGGTTTCTGCACGGAAACCGATAATGATTATGTTCCCGATACATGTACTTTGTGCAATACAACAATATTGTGTGAAGTTGAATTTCTGTTGCAAGAAAGTGGTCAAACATCGGTCCTTGCTGAAGACTATGTGGGTATTGACAGCGATTTGGTAACCAAAGAAAGATTTCAGACTGTAAATGAAATTATTTTGTGTGAAACTAACAAAATTAATTAAAGTTCAGAATAAAAAGAAAAAGGACAAGAAAAAGACACAAAAAACAAAATTAGCAGTTTCAGAGAAGTAATGGGTATGACCATATACAGCTGGAGGAATTCGTGATTTGTATAAATGGCAATGATTTGTGACAGAATATGTTAACCACTAGAAATATTACTGAAAATGAAAGTTCCAAGAGTAAATTATTGAAACAAAAAACTGTACCCAACTATTTTAGAAAATGATTTTATTTTAGAATTAGTGTTAGATCATGCTTTGTTTTAGGCTAAGTGATTTTTTTCTATTTACTTGTATTACTGAAGTGTATACTTGAAGTGAAGTGTATAATTATTGAAAACGAAAGTTCCAAGGGTGTTATTGAAACAAAACTATACTTGATTATTTTATAAAATTATTTTATTTTAGAATTATTGTTAGATCATGTTGTTTTAGGCAACATACATGTCTTCTAATTAAACATAACTTTTAAATAAAAAATTACTAACTTGTAAAAATAAAAAAAACATCCTTTTTTTAGTGCAACTGAACAATTTTTAAAAATTAGTGTTAATGTTCTCTATATGCAGTATAATTTGCGGATTATTCAAAACGTTTAGCCTTGTCTAACTTCATTTTAAATTTGTATAATTCATAGCACAAGACCTCAAGATAAATTAGCTCAATTTTTAAAAACTCAGCAAGACAGAAACCTCTTCAAAACTGAATTCTTTCTCGGTCTCGTCAGATACCGTTTTGGGGATGTTTTACTGTATCTATTTACCCAATCAACTAATAAGTACATATTCCTAGATATTTTTTGTTAACAAATGAAAGTAAGTGACCATTTGATTCAGTTAATCTCTAAATTCAAATTTCATTATTTATTTATTTTTTAGGAACTAAGATTAGAATCTGAATATTTTAGAAACATGGTTATTACTAAATAAATATATTACCAAAATGTGTGTAATAGATTTCTAAAAATTATTTTAACTCTTTATTACATTTATATTATCTCATTTACTATAACTGAAAAGACAGAATAAATCTAAGAAAAAATAAAATGGTAATTTGTAATACAGATACTGCTGTGGCGGTAATTTGTACTTTACTGGAAACTACATTTGTCCATTCATATTATGTATCTAAATAAAAATTTTTGATCACTTTTAAGCTAGATAATGAAGTAGACGTATTATTGAAATCTTTATAATATGTGACATATACAATATATAACGCACAGTGTATATTTAGTACAATAAAATACTTAAAAGTTCAATTTATCAAGTAACTAGTAGAAATAATTCATACCATAAATTAATAACCAATTTCCAGTAATTCCTAAATAATTGCTGTTTTTTTCTGAAACATCTCTCAAATTATTACTTTGAATTTTCAACTTATAATGAAAGAATTGAAAAGCATTTAAATATCTGACTGTACATTACATTAATATATAAGATAAAGAATATGAATATTTACACATGAAACACTTAAACATTATTTTGTTTCAGTAGACATTTGCTAATTTATTATAAACCATCTGTTAATATAACCGTTTTAAATTGCTAAATATTTTACATTGTTCTACAGCAGAACGGTTCATTCTATATCAGTTACTGACCCACTGTATATTTTCAATATATTTATTATGCTTTTAATTTAATTTCTACAAAATGTTCTGATGAAGCATAAATTTCTGTGAAAGTACAAAATTAGGGGGAAAAAACCAGTTAATGGAAAAATGCATTTTTATAAATAATTATACACTCTTGCAAGATGCATCTGCTAATTATTATTTATACATATATATAATATGATTGGTGGGAATTGCCCACCAATGAAGTGTGTGCCTGAAGGTTCCCTTCAGGCACACACTTCAACACCTTTCTTGCAGATGCTCAACTCATAGCTTAAACAGAGTATTCCTCTATAAACAAACTGTCCCTTCTAACCACCCAGTTTCGCTTATTTTCCTTCTTTCAGTTTTTCTTATTTTTGACTTTTTTCTTATTTTTAAATTCTGCAGGTGAAGGTCTGACTCTGGCAGGTCCTAGTTGAGGATGCTAAAATTTATAGAGCCAGTATATCTTTGGTGTGATCTTACAGGATGCCTGGCTGCTGAATGATTCCTTCTTGTCTACTGGCTGGAAAATAGGCCCATTGAATGAAGTGTGCTAATTAAGAATAACAGAGGAACCTCCTAATGCTTTTTTAAATATAAAAGAAATACAAAAAACAGAACTATCAGGTATGCTAAAGATTTTCATACATGTAGAAAATTTTTTACAAAGCTAAAAATAAGGTAGAAATTATGAATCTTTAATAAATATCTAATTTTAAGATAAGGATTTTTTTTTTCAAAAAATAACTTCATCTATAAATTCATATACACTTTTAATGGAGTAGATTTTTTTTTTTTATAAAGTATTACTTGAAACACTACTTGAATTAGGTTATGTATATATATTTTTATCCATACTATCTAAAAAATTAAAGCAACACATGCACTCAACAATGAAGTCATGCACTCATATATAACATAGAGCAGATATAAACAAAACAATTGACTCATATATAAACTGACAGTGGCTGACAAGAAAGCCTATTAGACCAGAATTCAATTGCATTAACTATAACAGAAAACAATAATTATCTTATCGTGAATAAAAGATGACTGAAATGAACAGATAAACTTTTACAATTAAAAAGTAATTGATTGATGTTTACTTCATTATAAAGAAATAATTTTAAAAATTAAGAAGAGTCAAGATAATATCAAATTAGAACTGATACTAATAAAAATTAAAAAACTGTAATTTATAAAAATTATTAATTTAATGATGTCAGTAAAGCCGATGAAGCGCATCTAAATCCTAAATTACCAGCTGAACTGTCAGGAGTGTTCTGACTACGAGCTGCACATCTATACCTGTAGCAGTAACTTTCATGACATAAATATGAACCTCCTTTTTTCACCTTATCCAAACCACTTTTTGGACCGATCTAAAATGAACAAATTAATGCAAAATAAAATAAATTAAATTATTTCTCAATAATTCACTTAATTACATTTTTGAAAATCATTTAAAAGTATTCAGTACAGTTTCAACATGAAACAGTGAATAAAACATCTTTTTATAAAAGTATTAATTTCCATTGTGGTTAGACTGAATCTTTACATATAATCATTTTCCCTAAGACAGTAGAGGGCATTGTTTTTCACAGAAAGAAGTAGATCAGAGGAAAGAAAAATAATTTCAATTATCATTCTTACAGCTGTGAGACATACAAAGTACCTGAGTACAAGCAGCAATAGTTGTATTGCTCTGTTTGAAAAAATAATGTTAATTATGCAGCCAGCTCCTGCAGTTGCACCTCAATAACCACCAACTTCGTATGTTTGAAACCGGTACATAATATTAAGAAAATCTGAATTCTTTGATACATGACCTGGACTTGTAGCATCTACAAGAGCTTAATGAAAATGAACTCTGTGATTATTTGACTCAATAAAGATAAGAAAATATTTTCTTTATTTACTAACTATTTATTAACTAACAGTGACTTAAATTCTTTCTAGTCCATTTTTTTCACCCAGCATTTTGTAATTTTGTCAGTTTTATTTTTGATTTTACTTAATTATGTTCTAGACAATTAATTATGAGTGTATATGGGTAGGTGTGTAATACAAAATGGTTGTAGGCTAGTTGATAAGTGCCAAGAATTTACAAGTTATTCCTGAAACTGATGCAGCCATTAGCTTACATTTTACAAAAATGAGAATGCGAGTAATCACAATTTACTATTGCAGACTCAGTTTAGGGATCATTATTCTTTTTATCAAAATAATAAGGAACATGTGCAAGGCTTACTAAAAAAAGTGAGGGTTGGAGTGGTTTCCCATTTTGTTCTTCACTAAGCTAAACATATCATTGCAGATCAACATACCAAGCTCACTGAAATACAGAAGATGTTCATTTCTACAAGTGGCATCTTCACTTTATTTACCACAAGGAATTGGATATACGGTGGAGACATCATTACTCTCAGATACAAAAGCTCTGACTAATGCTTTTGAGCTGCAGGTATGTTATAAGCATCAAGATCATAATAAAGACTGAAGCAAATACTGTACAGTAGAAATTATTTATCTTTCTTGTAAGAAACAATGCATTGCATAGATTATGTTAATTTTGTAGGGGAGTTAATTATGAGGATGTGATATATAATTTAAATAAATATAATCACACATTTTATATAATATAAAAAAATCAGTAATTCAAAATTGTAATTTTTGCCAGCAAATACTAACCATTTTAGTTCTTTAAAATAATAAATAACCGTACTTTAATAAATAACATTAAAAAAGAGCAAAATAACTTCTCGAGAAATACAGAAATAATAGTGAAAACCACACACACACTAGCGTAATCTTTCAGTATATTAACAAATAAATGTATAACCAATTTTCATTAATAAATAATCCTTCTTAATCCATACTGTAATGTATGTATTTGTAATATATTCATTTATATTTTATATATAAAAAAAACCAGAAAGTGCCCCTAGTGTAATATTATGCCCCTAGTTATGCTCAAGCATATCTGATTTTTCTTTTTTTATTTATAACAGGCTGTGGCAACATCATTCTATTAAAATGATTCAATTAACAATGAAATTAACATACATATCTATATGAACAATAACTGACAAACAAAGGAAATGACTCTGGCATAGCCTGTTTTATTATTTTTATGTCGATTGGTTTTATTATTTTCTGCCTGTTATTTTGTGTTGACTGCTTCTTAATGTCTTATTTTATATATTAACCACTGTTCATGGATTTGTTCTGTTATGTGCAGTTGTTAATTTAAATAAATAACATTGATTTTTTATTTAAAAATATCTTTTTAATTATACATGGTACGCTTTTCCATTTGTAACATACTTCCAACTGATCTACTAGACAGTTCTCACAAAAAACCTCACATGTACTGGTACTGTAAGACATACATTCTCAATTACAGTTTTACAAATTTCAAACACTGACTTTCTGTATAGTTTTACTTCCCTTTGCATTCCTCTGATACCAAATTAACTAAACTTTTATCAACTTAATTCGATCTAAGATTCTGCCACAAATTTCTCTTTTCTGCTATTTATGTTAAAACGTCATTTAGAACCTTACCAACAAAACTTATTAAAAAATAATTAGTAGATAGAATCTACTATTATGCTTCACACTTGTGTAGATAAAAAACTCTTCTAACTGACTAGAACTTAAGTGTTGCAGCATCACAAAGCAGCAGTTGACTTATATAATAAAAATTAAACAGATCTGTTAGATTTTACAAGAAGCAAGTCAGCCTAAAAAGCATGCATTTTGTGCATTCTAATTTATCAGATTCAATTAGCTTAATTCTATTATACTCTTATAAGACTTAAAACCTGGTTTAACAATGAGAATCCTTGTGTAGATAAGAGGATTCTATTAAAATTAAATTCCTCACATTTTGTAATATGTCGCACAGAAGTGTAGGCATAATAGCCATAACAGAAATTTACTTGAGCACTCCTAGAATTTAGATTTACTTCTTATTTTCAGTTGGTTCTTCAATGACAAACACTTAAAAGTTCATCAGAGGGTTGGATACTCCATCATTTAATAATTTTACTCAAACACCCATAAATTTTCCACAGTTTTAATAAATATGATACTAAGCCTGCATATTAATAAATGGTGTTATACCATGCCATTTGACCAGAAACACAGCCCTCTCATTATTCTCAACCTCGAGTGTTGAAAAAAATTAATAACCAACCCTTCAATTATTTAAATTGAGTTAATTTTTTTTATAATCATATAAAAAATCACTTTGCAATAAAATAAACAAATCTTTTTTGAATTAAGTCATAAGAACAAATAATTCAAAAGTATAATTAAAACTCAAAGAAATCAATGAAAACAAATTATAAGAAACCTACAGGATTATTAAGCTCATTTAAATCATGTTGTATTGTCCACCAATCTGCAGTCCATTCCCAAACATTGCCGACCATGTTATAAAGACCAAAACTATTACTGGGAAATGAATCAACAGGTGCTGTACTGATAAAACCATCAAGCACAGTATTATTTACTGGAAAATCACCTTGCCATATATTTATTCTGAAAATAAAAGCAAACATAACAATATTTTAAATCATCATAACATAAAAAAATATGTACATGTACATACAACAAACTATACAGTATTCATAATTGTTGCTTAACCCTTTGCAGCTGGACAGCCAGTATAGCTGGCCACAGCCCGCTCTCAGTCAGTTCAGAATATTTACAGCCAGTAGTCTGGCCGCTTACCTGTCATTGTTGGCTCAACTGCCATATTGACTGCTCTGCCTCACCAGCTCGGAATTGTTTCTCAATCATTCCTAAATATTTATATAGGGTATTTAATTTTTTAAAAAAGCCAATATTTTATAAAAATATTTTTTTTTTACCAACATAAAGAATGGCTTAATATAGTTTTGATTAATTTTTCTTTACTAAATATAACATAATAAAATGATATTTAAAAAGAAACTTTGTAGCATAAGAAAATTGTCCCAACACATTTGTTTAACTTGCTAGCTAGATTGTGGTTTATTTTTCAGAATGGTATTTTTCAGAGCATTCATCCATGTGTATAGTCCAGGGTTTCTGAAAGAATTTTGCAAAAAAATTTGCTTTGTTTTCTTTCTCTTCTAAGTGTTCTGTCACTGCAAACAGCACAGTCTTTTGTTAAAAGACTGTGGAAAAGATCAGGAAACATGATACACAATTAGTTAAAAGGCTGTCTGATAGGTTACAGTACTATTCACAGAATAAAAAAGAAATACACTTTTCTATAGCAATATATTGAAGAGGCCAGTACTGCTGGCCTTCCGGGCGTTCAAGGGAATTTAACCTAGTCACTACTGCTTGCCATCTAAACTGTGAGGAATCAAACTTCAAGAATCAAATAATAATTTTGAACTAAAATTTAAGTTTATTTTTCCATTTTCTACTTAGTGACTTGGTCTTTTGCCCTCACTGGCTGCGTTACAGGACTATTTTCAATAACTTTTGTGGAAGGTTTTTTTTTTTAATTTTGAAAAAGAGTTCCAAACCCGTAGAAGATTTTTGAAGTGATTTCTTTTTCTACCATGGATTTTAAAAGAAAACTGCAATGAAAAAACTAAAGCAGCCTTTACTGGAAATATTTTTTAGTGGTTTCCTAGTCTTATGTATAACATTAAATTACTGAGAACTATATTTTAATAATTTCTCCTATGTAAACATTTTATTAAGAACAATATGGCCAGTATTTGGGCTGGATAATTACCTACCTTGATGCTCAAAAGCAAACAGCAACTTAAGAGAAGCTGGATATATCTGCTAATATTTACTGGGAAATTCTTTTCTAATGAAATTTTAAATATATATTTATTGCAATGTTATGACAAAATTCAATCTTTGATAACAAGTAACTTATACATGTAGATATGAAGAGATTTGAAAAAATATTTCTAAAGATTAGTAAATAATTTGTCAAATAAAAAACTACTGCATACATAAATTCATACTTCTTATTTTTCAGAAGTACAGACATTATATCTAAAAATAAGCTCAAAATGATGGGAATATAAGGACAGGTAGAAGGGAAAAATTGTGTAGGCAGGCCACATTTGGAATATGTAAAACAAATTGTTAGGGATGTAGGATGTAGAGGGTACACTGAAATGAAACGACTAGCACTAGATAGGGAATCTTGGAGAGAAACCAGTCAAACCAGTCAAATGACTGAAGACAAAAAAAAAAGATGGGAATATGTTTACAGTACATAGTAATGAAATTACTATGTATTAATGTTAATGTTAATATTGTGATATTGACATTATTAAAATCTAAAAACGAGTGAAAATAGGGAGGTAGAATAAAGTTTTCGTCTAAAAACTATCACACTGAGGTATAAAGAAGTATACTAAAAATATCAATTTAAAAATAAAATATTATAAAATTACCTATGCTTTCCATGTGGTAAAAGTTTATTACCCCATGGAAATAATCTCCTATCCAGTGAACTACGGCATGCATATTCCCATTCAGCTTCAGTTGGCAAACGTTTACCAGCCCATTGACAATACTCATTGGCATCATTCCAGCTGACATGAACAACAGGATGATTCAGTCTATCTGTAATAAGGCCAGAAAAATAAAATAAAGTTGAGCAAGTAGAATGAAGATAGATTTTAAGTTATAAATGACTTCATGAAACTTAACTGGCATATATGATAGGGTCTTGAAAGGTAGTTTTATCTTGCCATCCTACTTGGAGGAAAATATACATGGAGGTAACGAGGACAGTGAAAAAAGTGATAAAAATAAAATTTGGCTGTGCATGGACAGCCAAAAATAAAAATAATAAAGAATGTAAAAAACCTTAAAAATTATATTACAAATAAATATAATGTTGACCTCTGTGGTGAAGTAACATCTCTGCCTTTCAAATGCAAGGTTCTAGGTTCAAATCCTTCTGTTATGGCTTGCTTTGTTTGCATGCAACAAAATCTATTTCTTATCATTATAAAACAAAGGAGGATAACTATTCTAATGGGTGTCACACTGTAATTGTGAAAATGGATAAATTAAGATTAACAAAGTACAAGTATAATAATTAGAAATTTTAACTTTTAAAGTGAATACAGCTTGCTTTTTAAAAAAAAAAAAAAATTAAATAAATTTTTTACTTTATATTTTCTGATAATTGTAATGAAGTTTATATTTGAATAATATGAATCCCATTCACACATAAAAATGTTTCAAATAAACATCAAAGCATTTTTATGAATAACGTTAAATTGGAAGGCAAGCTCTGAAAACAATTTAAGTTTTATTTCACAAATGTTTCAATTTCAAACATATAAATAAAAAGCAAAAATTTTACTTTCCTAGAAGATATTCTAACAAAAAACATATTTACAGTCCCTCATTATTTTCTTTTATAGTTTTTTAATTTTTAGCATTTACTGAATTTCCCTAAAAATTATCCTATATTTAAAAAATGGATAAACACTTGATCCAAGAATACTGGAACACATTAAATAATGTGTGGTTCAAGAACAGTATATCACATCTTATATTAGTTCAAATTTTGGTCAACCTAGATATACACCTAGGAATATATTTGATCAAATCTGTTGAATTAATTATCTACAGACATGTGCATGTTATCATCCATAAATTTTATTCTATATTTAATCAAACTTGTTTTATTTAAACTTAGCTCCTTTACAATTAAATCTGATAATTAAAGTAATTAATATTACATTTGACTTAACAGCTTTACACACATTTTCTTTTAGAAAACGGAGGAATGACCAGCTAATAAACAACTTTTACTTTACTGTTACAACCAGGAAGTCATTTTTTTTCCATAAAGTATAATGAGTCAATCTTGGACCACTCTTTTCTTCTATAACTTGTTATTTTTTAAGTTAATTAAAAATTTAATAAAATGTTTGATTCAAGTTTACTACTGCAATAAAGAAGGGCAAATACTGTTTGATTGGCAAACGTTAATAAACCGTCGGAAAGTGAGGTAAAAAAAAAAAAAATGAAATGCATTAATCAAAGCACTGTACAGCTTAGATACAGATTTATTATTATTGATTTATTAGGTCCAGGTTTATTTTTAATATACAAGATGTGACACAAAGAAACAGGAAGAATTTCAGGATACATTCTACAAATTAAAATAAAGAAGATCTAGACATACAAACAAGGGTCTGAACACATTTCATTTTATAATCATAGCTTTGAAAAGTTTTCTCTGATTTTTGCTCAAAACAGAAACGAATCCTGCTGAACTGAAATTCTTCAAACCTAAATTAAGAAGGAAATTTTATTTTATATGGTTTTCGACATAAAAAAATGATTAAACTAGTGCCAGAACATTATTTCTAGTATTATTTGATAAAATTATTATAAAACAAAAAATGTTGGTTGCAAAATATATATATTTTTTTAAATTTGATGTACAGTAACTTTGATAAATTGCTAGTAAGCAAATACAATTTTTTGAGGAATAATTTCTAAAGAATTTAATTCTGAGAAAATCTATATAAGTAATGTCAACTGAATGTGAAGCAGAGGTTAAGAAATTTGACTTTTATTAAAATGATAACAGACCAAAACCTGCCAAAAAATTCTGTATTATAGAAAAATGCTTGTATTATAATTTTAAACTGGAACAACAATCACTTATATATTGGAAAATTCAAGAAACAAAATTCAGTTATTAAAAATAAATTAATTAAATGAGTTTTAGTTTTTCTTTAAGCACTGACTGGCTTAGGGAAATAATAAATCTATTTATTAGTTATTTAAAATTTATAATTTTTATTTTAAAATATTTTTAAACATGGTACCAAAACAATAGGTTCATTATCTACCATTAAATTTGTGAAATTACACATTGGAGCTCTTATAAAAAGAAAAAGCAACCTGAAAAATATTTTTTCTTAAATTAATTTAAACCGAAAGTGGGGCAAGTAGATAAATAAAAAAAAATTAATGTAACCATTTCTGTGAAAAAATGCATTGTCTTCACTTAGTAGGGGAAATTTTTCCAGTGATATTTAGCAAAATATAGATTAAAAAAGCCAAGGCATGAATAAAACATATTTCCACACAACAGGTGTAATATGCTTAATATTTACCAAATGACAAACATATTTTTTCTACTGCTAGCTTTAATCAGAAGTTGTTAAAATGTAAATGTAACGTTTTCTTAAGGTTAGTAATTGAATATTTACACACAGTAAGTCACATATCGTATCCATTATTACATTTTATATATTTATGATCAATAAATTTATTTTATTTGTTAGTGTAGTTTCATTAATTTTTCAGACACAAATAGTTAAAACAATTATTATTAAAAACTTAAAATTTTTACAATATGTCGGTATAATTTATTTCACTATCATTTTAAAACAAGCATATTGATCACGTATTCACTTACTAAAAATATTCATAATTTATGTTTATTTATTTTGCATACATCTGTACATACAAATATATGAATTGCTTTATTACTCAACATTTTCCTATGAAAACATTGTTATTTTGGTGCTGTATTATTGTTGTTATAATTGATACTATAGATCAGGGGTCCTCACTAGAATTTCTTTGAGAGCCAACCTGATAATACCAGGTTTCTGTAAAGGCCACACGGGTAGTATAAATAGCTGAGGATTTTAAAAAGGTCATGTTAAGTGTTTTGAAACCTAAACAAGTTCTTTTTTCTATTATATGTGTAGCTTTCTTAAACATTTGATTTATTTGCATAAACGAATTTCAATTGGTTTTATTTAACAGTAAATTAAGCTTCAATATTGGAAATTCATAAAGCTTCAATATAAAATTAAAAATAATTTTATTTACAAGTCATTTTCTCAATATTAACTACAAAAAAAAAATAAAAATATTTTACACCTTTTTATCCAAATTATTCAGCATACAACTATAATAAAATTCCATGAAACATTTATAGGCATATGTGATGTTATAAAAGCCTCATTCTTGAGTGTCAGAATCTTTCACAGTTTTGTAATACTGCTTCAACTTCAGCAGGTTCTAAAGCAACTGCAATTCTTAAAATGCTGTCAACATTCTCTTATTAGTATGTTTGAATCTGTGCTTATTTTTTTCAGTTTCAACTTGTTGATTGTTGATTCACAAATGTATGTGGAGGTAAAAATACATTTCTCTGTGCACATTCAGTTAAGTTAGAATATTTGTCTTTCAACTGAGGACCAAAAGTAAGTGTCAGATTTTTCTTTGACTTTCTCATCAAAAACACTTTTCAGTTCTATATCTTACTGAAGATCAATCGACTCATTTTTCAAATATCTTGCTTCAAATCCAAATATGGAAAGTTCAGCAACATTTGCTGCTGATATTGGCCGTGGATTTTTTACCAATCGAAATGGGTCACAATACTTTTTGAAATCACTAAATCTAGCACACACTTCTTCCTTAAGATTTGATAACAGTTTCACTAAGGCATCTTTCTTATCATGAAAAAATGTTTTAACAGAAGGGAAACTAGAGAAATCATTCAGTGAGTGTTCATCAATATAGATATTAAATATTTTTTCCTGTGAAAACATGATGCTCATCATTTTAGTGATTATCTTATTGCAGTCTCATTGCAATCTGGTTAGTGCAGCACTCATTATGTTATCAAGGAATGTAGCTTTCAGCCACCAATCAAATTCATAAACTTCAGAAAATTCTCTTTTTCTTTCAGCCAGAATGAAATAGAGTGATTTCATGATGAAGGTTGAGAAACCTCTCTAAAACTTTTCCCTTTCGTAACCATCTCACCTCTATATGCCAAATCATATTACTGTATTGATATAAAAGTTCCTTCAAAAACTCTTGGAACATTTTATGATTTAATTCATTTGATCTAATAACATTTACAATTCTCAACTGTTTTCATCAGTAGTTTGAAATTCACCGTATTTAATTGCAAGACTTTTTATGAACAATGCAGTGAAAACTTAGAAAGTTATCATTTTCCATGAGGTTTTTAAACAAATTTCACAAAGCCTATAGATCATCCAGCCATTGATGGGCAACCATCTGTGTACACAGAAAAAAGCTTCTTTAAGTCAAAGGTATGATCATTAAAAAACTTAATAATTGCCTCACTGTGATCAACACCACATGTTTGTCCAGTCATGGGAGCCGTGGCTAGAAATTCTTTTTTAATAGCATCATTTCTTGATACAAACCTTACAAATAGAAACATTTGTGAAATAAATATTACATCTGTTGATGAGTCGATTACAAGATTAATACACTTACTTTGCTGTAACTCATCAATAAGACTAAATTTTTGCAGTTAGTTCTTTTGATCATCTCATACAAGCTAAATCAGATAGTGAAAGTTTTGTAACTTCATCAATTATTTGTTTACTATTTGGAAAATTTGACATATTTTGCATACTGTGACAAATACATTCTTTTACAACTTCTATATCAGAAAATCGTTTCATTTTTCATTTTAGAATTTAAGTTACAAGGTAAGACACTTTGATAGGCAGTAAGCTTGTTTTTGTTAATTTCTGTAAAAAGCGTGTTCTATTCACAAGAAACTGACTTTTTTAAAGAATTTAGTTTTCCTCTCTGAGTTTAGATTTTTTGAATAATTTTTCTTCAAATTTTGAGTGAACTGTCGAATGATGTCTGTACAGGTTATAATGTTTGTTTCCCATAATCATTTCATGAAATATTTAACATACAGCAGATCCTTCTTTTTTATCTTTTGTGAATAATAAGTCATGTTCCCAATCATCTTGAAAGCCACAATTTTCCGTTTTCTTGCCTTTTGAAAAAACTACTACATTGTCTTCGACATTATACTCAGACTTATATACTTTACAACACCTTACACGAGTAGATAAAGTTTAAAAATAGTTTCACACAAATGTTTACTTTTATTTGCAGAACCTATAGATGTATAATCACAAAGTCTTAAATGCCTCTCTTATCACTAATTCTGCTCCCTTACCAGACAGCTAGAAAGCTGAAACACGGTAAAGTTATTCCTGAGGGGGATTCTAGGAAAAGCAAGGAGAAATTATTTTTGTTAACAACTCTTGAGGGGTTAAATTAAATGATAATGAAAAGAGTAACGCCCAGAAGACTGGAAATCTGAAACCAAGCAGGTTATTTTAGGGTGAGGCTATTACTACAAAAAGAATATTTCATTCATTCTTAGAGAGTCAAAAAGGTATACAAACTGATCAGTACATATAAACAGCAAAGGCATCAGCATTGAATTGCTCAATTTAATTTTCCATTTTCCTAAATAGTTGCAGAAGTTTAAATTTTGCATTTTTATTCTAAAGAAGTCCTTAGAAAAAGGAAACAATATTTATTTTGATTACTTAATGAAGTTTTCATTAAAATTTGAATGAATGATCCCCTTCAGATAATACCACTAAGTGATTTTTGCCTTACTCTTTCCAGGAAATAAAAAAAGTACTACATTAATCTATGTAGTACCTAAATGGGTTGTTTATTATTTCATGTTGAAGAAAAACAAATGGTTATTATAATAATCTAAGGTTAATAATATTTTTTGCTTAAAGAGAAAAAAATATTATATATTTAGTGGGTTAGATCCTGAAAATAACAAACCTTCAGCAGCTACATAAAAATCCAGATCATAATAAAGCCAGACTAATGCTTAAACTTTCTTAAAAGTCTATAGTAAATTGTGAGGAACAGCTTTCCTCTTGCAGAAAACAGGGACAGCTCCAGTTCCTTCTGATGACTTTATACTGAATCTTACAGTAAAGTCCAAAAGGTTTAAAGCAATTGTTAATGAATGAATTCTGCAATATGATCTTTAAGCAAAAAAAAAAAAAAAAAACAGTATAATAATAAGATTGGAGGTTTGAAGTAAACATGGTAGGTGAAGAGATCAGAATAGGGCAAACATTGAGTAAGGAACACATTACAGAATTGCAGTAAAGAGGGTAGCTTACATGGAAGTTACCTTTAACATATGCTGAATTCAAAATCCAAAAAGAACAGGTCCATGGTAGAGGACGTAACACAGGAAGACTTAAGAGATTGATAAACAAAGCAGGAACTAGGTGTCCAAGCAGCATTTAAAGTTTGATTTGAAATAATAGTGAAAAAGGATACGCATTAACCCTAATTCCTCTGAATAATTAACACATTGAACAGAAAATAATAATTCAGTATAAATATAAAATTCAATGAAAATACATCAAACGATTCATCGTTAAGAAAATGAAATTGGTAAAAGTGGTTTAGCATTTCCAGTTTATACTCCAAAACAGCTGAAAACATTAATTAAATGCATCATGGGAAGAAGAAAATTTTAACATCAGATTTATTCCGTTCACAGATTACATTTCAGACTGACTTATTCAAACTATTCAAACTGCTTAATGATTTACAGATTCAATTGTTTTTTTTTTTCAATTTGAGAGAACAAAATACAAAAGAGGATGTCAAATTTAATAACTGCTCATCTGAAGAATAGGTACTTCCAACAAAAGTAGCTGTTTAAAAACAGACAGTTAGAACTACAACAGCATATAACTGTAACTGTGATAGATTTATGGCGTTATTTAATTATAAATGGGTCATTTTTGATGAAATAAAAAATTTCACAGGTAAAGATAAAAGTAAAGGTCTTTTTTGTAAATCATTATTGGAATTGGTTTTGAGCTATGTCCTACAAAGGTCAGGGCAGATTTTGTACATTTACTTAATTCAAAGTAAATTAAAAATTTTTCATTTAAGTAAATTCAAAAATTTTTAAATTGTAAATTAAAATTAAAATTTGCATATATATAAAATATGATTATTAATAAAATTAAATTAAAAGTCAAAATAAAAGTAAAACAGAAATCCATGTAGACTAGCTAGCCAAAATTATGTGACTACACCTGTCACACACACACACATATATATATATATATATATATATATATATATATATATATATATATATATATATATATATATATGTATACTTTTTATGAGTGTATACCCAGTACAATGAAAAATCTTTAAGATATTTTATATTGATGTAAACTTTTATCACATAAATCAATATGTATCCTAAATTATAGGAATTCAGGGGCGAAATTAAACATGGCCTAAATTACTCCAAATTAACCGTTTTTCCTTCCATTTTTTTGTTGTTTTTTTTAGATAAATTTCCTTTTTCTATTTTTAAAATTAAACAAGTTTCTCTACAATGGCTCCTAAGAATTCTGCAGTATTACATTAAATTTACTTTATTTTAATTAGAATTTAAAAAGTGTTAAAAGTCACACTCTGGCAAGCATGTCAGCAGGAATCACTTCAATGGCTGCTATTATTCTTTGGTACAGGTGGTAAAGTGAGTGGATTCAACCTTGGTATACAATGTTTCTTATGTGACCCCAAAAGGCATCAAATCAGAACCTCACAGTGACCAAGCAATGGGAGCTTCTTTGCCTATCCAACCTTCTGAGAACCTGTTGTTGTGCTCAGTCTGCACAACTTCTGCATGATGTGGAGCTTGAAAATTAGGCCCCCATATTTTGAATCTGTGGAAACACAAAGTTCCCTAACATGTTCAAAAATGGACCAAAAATTTAATTATGCATGTTACTACCCAGATAATCACTTTTGAACAGTTGTGGCCAAATTCCACTGATTCATGTGAATTTTCTGATCTCCATACTTGACATTTTAGTGATTTATGACTCCATGATGAAATTCCTTCATCAGAAAATAAAATGGACTATAGGTAGTTTTCAAGGGCAATGAAGTGTAAGATGATCATTACAAATTGAACTATTTGTGGCTTATCAATAGGTTTCATTTTATGGAGTAATTGCATTTATAAACACGAAAACACTTGCATATAACATCATGGAGAGTGTTTTCAGGAATGCTTAGTAGAAAACTAACAGTACAAACTAAACATTTTGAACTTTGTTGGAAAGATAAGTCAGATTCTTTCTGTTTTTGGCACTTGTTTTAAGACACTGAGTGTCCTTTCAAAACGCTTCCAGTTTCCAAAAACTGTTCACACCATTTATGAATTCTTTTGTCACTCACAGAATTTCTATGATAAACTCATATATAATTTATTTGTAAGACAGCCCCAAATTTGTTTGGTGGCTATGGTATTACAGTGGTTAACCACATTATGCTCTTACAGTAACATCATGATACTGAAGTCTGGGCTCAAAACAGCTTGACTTGTACAATAGCCTAATGCAGCTGCTATCTGATGGATAATGTGTAAATTAAAATTTAACTCTTGTCACGTTAAGATTCCTCATTAAACACAATTGAGTGCTGCAAACCCATGATACCCAAAGTTCTTTTTCAGACACTTGGTATTGCATTAAAGAAGTTGAATATTAACACAGCCATATAGAATTTTATATATTTATTAATAATGTATTTATATTATTTCATTAAGTTATTAATTCTCATAATACAAGTATTTACTGTAATTGCCTTTTGAAGTGAAAATGATTTGTAGTATCAGACACTTAATACCAAGTCAGTTGATTTGTCAGGATCCTCAAAGTTTCTTATAAAATAAAAACTTTGCAGTTTGAATTATTATTATAATAGGAGTACTTTAATTTTGTCTAAAAAGTTTGTTTTTCACAAATAAATTTTTATTTAATGAGATCATATTTTTTAAAATAGTAGAATTATTTAAAATATTATTTAATCACTTGTAAGAAATATTCAACCCTACAAATGACATCTTCATTCTGTAAGTCTTAAATAACTCTTCTTTTTTTTTAGTTTGTCCAATTATTAAAATATAATACATGTTAAAAACTGAACAGTACTATATTCAATTCAATTACTCTATCAATTATTTTATACTTGACTATTTTTTGTATCAGCCTAACAATTTAAAACAAATACAAGGTACCCATTTAAAAGAATTAAAAAAAATAGGAAAATTACAAAACTAATAACAATGGTTATAAAGCTGAATGAAGCACAATGACATCTGCTTACCTTTATAAGACCGGTACCAGTTTTGAAAAGTTAGTGAAATCTGATAAATAAATTTTTATTTTATTAAGTGCATAAGGATACATTATAAAGAAGACGTTAGAAATGTGCGCGTAAACTGCTCAATGGATAACATAAAGAACTGTCCCAGTGTTTATTTGGATCTACCAAGGTAAACCATGTAAAACCTTCATCAAAGCAGTATCAAAAGAAAATACACAGTTAGTTATAAAATAAAAAATAGATATGGTTAAAGCCCATATTAATAATTAAAAATATAAACATATTTAATAATACAAAAATAAATGCATGAGGATTACTAAATACATAAAATAATTACAAAATAAATCACAATTCAAAAGGCATTAATGACAATTAATTGAATCTATACAAGTGAAGAGACAAAGAATATTTAGAGTTTTTAATAAGCAATTTTTTTAAATTACTTTTTGTAAAATAAAATCTTTCAATCGTATTTTGGATAAATTGGTTAGAAGATCTTTTATATGGCTTGGTAATTGATTCAAAATGTTAAAAGAAGCATAATAAGGCAATTTCTGAGAGCTGATGTGTTAAGTTATGGGGAAACAGCTCTGGTATCGTTGTTACTGCTGGTTTTTAAGAATACGTGATTATTATTTTAGAATGATTGCACATTCATAAATAAACACAATGTTAAGTTACAATTTTTATTCACTAAATATCGGCCTACATAACTCATATCCCTAATTATTTGACATTATTAAATATTTATTACGTATTCATAATACATGTTTAATAATGATGACAGGCTTAGCATTTTATTAAAGGCTACAAACAAAAATAGAACGATTTGATTTAGTTGCAAATAAAATCAATATGATTATCCACAGAAAATTTGACTCTTATAAAATAAGCAGAAATTTTTATATTATGGGTAACAGAAATAGTATCATTATCATTAATTGGAGTTCTATCAATGTAATTAGGAATGTTACCTGAGAAGCACAGAGCAATGGTTTTATTCACATTTAAAGTTTTAGGATCCTTTTAAATAATTATCTTTGAATACAGATACAATTGTGTAATCTGAAAAGAGGATAACAATGAACAATTTAAGATTTTTATTATAAATAAGAATAAATAAACAGTAAGAAATACAAAATATCGACGACACTTAAGGCAGTTCACGTTCAATATTTTGGTCTGTGAAGTGAGGACTTAACATTTTATATGTGAATTCTTATCAGTTACAAAATTTCAATAGCCTGTTTACAGTTAGTAAGGTATGACTTTATGACTTTAACCACTGTAAGCAGCACCAATGATACATAGTTACTAAAGTTTTTTTATCAGTAAGATATATGGAAATAAATTTACTGCTTTACTGAGATCACAAAAAATTGAAAATGAAGACTTTTGCTTTCTACAATATTCCAAATACTATTAAAAACTGAAAAAAGGCTTATCATTACATAATTTTTTCTAAAACCATTATGAAATTGTGTAACACAGTATGCTTTCAATACTTTTCTACAAATGTTAAAAGTTTGCTTTTCATACATTTAAAAAAAAAATACTTTAGAAAATAAGGAAAATGATGGAATTGAACAATAATTTTGTAAATTAAGTTTAGAACCTTTCTTAAGAAATGAAGAGGAACAAGGCAGCTGATAAATAATCCAATACTGAAAGATAGTTGAACTTGTATGGAGATAGTAAAATTATCTACAACTTTTTTAAAATGCTGGCTTTAATTTCATCAATATTAACTGAATGTTTACTATTAATATTTAAAATATTAATTTACTATTTTCTGGGTATTAACAAAAAATATTGATTCATCAACAAAATAATTCAAGGTCAATGTCGTAGTTTGAAATGAATCAATATTAATGTTATTTTAAATACCAGAAAAGAATTTAATAAATTCTTTTCCTATAAGAATAGGGGATATGATAAATGAAGTCGAGTCCTTTTGAATTTATAGTAAAGTTTCTTGCATAATACATGCATCTTCTTTTTATCTTTATATCGTTTTTTTTTTTTTTGCTAAAGTACAAGTTTCTTTTTTGCTAGAAGTAAGGCCTTCTGAATAACATTATGAAAATTATTAAATTTTCATTAAACTAAATTTTGTTATTATTCTCCTAATTTGTTACTGATAATAAGTTTTCAAGATAATGATTATCTTGTCACATATTTTCATTAATAAATAATGCTATTGCAATTAGACAATCATCTTATGAAAGACTACAAAAATGATTTAAAGTAAATTATCTGTGCAAAAAAAAATATAGAAAATTAGCTTTATGTAAATTTGTAAAATTATTAAATAGTTCATTTGTCATAATATTGAGCTTGCCTAAAAAGTTATCTTCAGAATTATTATTCACTGACGTTGAATTTATTAGTAACTGTAAGAAGTTTCTGAAAGTTTATTTAGAAAAGTTTCAAAAGAATCAGAAGGCAATCCACAGATTAAATTATAATCACATTAACTTTTGGACTTAGACAATCAAGTGCTCAGCTTTCAAAATTAAATTCTTCAGTGAAAAAATTTCAACCTTATTAGAAACGCATTTTTCTTTTTAAGAAACATTTACAATAGTCTTGAATCAGTATTTAAAGAAAGCATTCTAGGTTTTTAATTTTGAGATATCTTTAAGTAAGATTTTTTATGAAAATTTATAAAATTAAAATTATTTATTTATGATGTACATTATTATTAGATACTTTATTATATATTTATTTTACTTAATTATATATTTTATTTTTTATTTTTTTTTTGTCTTCAGTCATTTGACTGGTTTGATGCAGCTCTCCATTTTATTACATTATATTAATTATTATTTATATATTTAATATTAAGTGAAACTTAAACCACTAAAACACAGTAAATAGATAAGTTACAATTAATATTAATTCCAAGAATAGATTTTCACAGGATCCCGCATCTTCAGTTGGTATTTAATTCTATAATGACATTAAATAAATTTTTTTTAAATTGTGAATTTTTAATGTGTCAAAAATTTTACTGTTATATAAATTTTGAAATTTGTTATGGACAAATATACAAATTCTGCTGTCCAGTACCAGAATGATGTAAGTTTTTATTTACCCTTAACTAATATGATCAATTCATATTGTGATGCCGCGTGCATACATTTTGAAACAGTGGTTCTTTATCCCACTTAAATTCATTTTTACCATAGTAAAAGCTATCTCTTGACTGCTGGACTGCTGTCCATAACAAATTTCAAAATTTATACAACCATAACAATTTTGACAGATTCAGAATTCATGATTTATAAAAACAACTTATTTTAATATAGGTATAGAATTAAATACAAACTGAAGAAACAGAATCCCACAAAAATTGATTCTTGGAATTAATATGATAAGATTAACTTATATATTTACTATGTTTTGGTAGTTTATATTTCATTTAATATTAAATTCCATTAACACATATAAATTTTTTTATCAAGTTATGTAAATGTTATAACAGTTAATCATAAAAAAATTAAACAGCCTCAGTTAATGACAGAAAAGAAAAAAAAATAATTTTGGGTTATGTACAGATACAAACTAGATATTCAAATAAAACTTATTAAAGTATAATCAGGTAAGACATTTAAAAAACTAAAATAATACATTAACTGAAATAACTAACTTAATAACTTAACTTTTTAATAACTAAAATATTACATTACTAAAACATAAGATTTTTTATTCATGACAGGATGTTTATAGCAGTACACATTGAGATTTCTTGGTTACAGCTTCTTATACAAGGCTAAAACTGGTTTGCAACAACTAGAATAATTCAATTTCATTTTAATTCTACCCTAAAAATAAACAATTTAATCATCACTGGGGATTACAAACAACAAAATTTTCCAGTCAAATAATATTTAAAAATAGCAGACACAATAATATGTTGGAAGTTAATAAAACTAATAAGTTAATTAAATCTAACTCAAATGAATACTATATTTACTCTCACTTTGCCACAAATCTCTTCCATTAAAAAACAAACTTAAATAAAGCAATTTAACAATATAAACTTCTATTGCTTTTCAGAGGTGAGCAATATGCCCAGCTCTGTGGCATATTATAATGTAAATGTATCTGCCTTTAATCCAGAAAGTTCTAGAATTGAATCATGCTAGACTTTGCATTTTTCATGAACTACAAAAATTATTCCATCATTATGAAAATGGAATTGGGTGTACTCTAACTGGAATTGTTTCTAAAGAAAATAGATGAATAAAATATTATCAAAAGTTCCAATATACACTGCTGTAGTTGAGACTGATTCAGTTTAACTACCAGGATAAATAAATATTTGTACTACAGTGAAGTAAACAATAAAATTCATAGAAGCTCAACCATAAGTCAAAGAAAAAATATATACATAGAATTAAAAAAGAAATGATCTTACCAAGAATATTAGAGTCTAAGCCTTCTGGGTGTTTCCAGCTGCAACCCTTGACTGGTAACCACCAAGGTGCTGCAGCCACTGCCTGCGTAATTTTTGTTTTTTCTTTTTCACTAATTAAAGGCTCAAAAACAAAAGAATCACCAAATTTTTCTGCTTCAGTTACATACCCAGTGCTATTAATAAATTTACTAAACTCATAATTACTCACTTCGTAAATATCTAAATAAAAATCACTAACCTTAACTTTTCTTTCGGGTGTTTCACCATCAGCAATTATAATAGGTTTATTAGTACCCATAAAAAATGTACCACCCTTAATGAAGGCCATTTTATCATGAATATTATAAAAATTATTTTCTATAAATATACTTCTCAACGTCGGACTTTCACAAATATAATTTCGTCGATGTAACTCACTTTTTGTTTCTACGTTTGGAAAGCGATTTATAGCATTACAACCGCAATCTTTTTTATTTTCCAGGGTAATTTCATCGGAAAAGGCAGCAACAGTAAAACCTAAACTACTATCTCTGTACAAGAGTTTCAAACTATGTTCGAACAATAATAAAATAAAAGTTATGGTAAATGAATTCATGATCACTGTTAATCTTTGAATAGTTTTACCGGATTATTAACATAAACAAAAATTCTTAAAGTAAGCTGGCAAAAATTAAACAAGAATTTAAGTGATCACCGAACACAGCCAAACGAAACAACTTTTGAACGAAGTTCTCACACCCACTATTTAGTAGCACACAGCTGATTCAAATCGATGAATTTCAGGGTTACAGATTGCCGTACTCAAACGTGGTGCGCTCTTACTATGTTTATTACGGCTGGATATCAGCTGTTAGTATCATGAGTTAGTTTACATACTCAATTACTATTCGAGGTTGTGCGAAAATTACGTATTCTTGGTGGTGTGGTAGATTAGGAATGTTTGAAATAGTTTAATGAAAGTTTACTATTAAAGAATATTTAAAACCACCATATATTGTACTTTTATTATTAATGTTTAGAAGAGTAAATTTATCCATTACTAAGAAAGTCATTCCGCTTAGTTTACTGATAAAAAAAATGGCAGAAAATACAGGTGATAGAACGTGGGGTGTAGATAACAGTCCTTATAGACTAGCTTCGACGGAACATTTCGGTAGGCCTTCTACTCCAGATGAATACATACATGTTAAACAAGATGAATTAAAGCTACCTTTGTATAAAGATTGTACTCAAGCCAGTCACTGTATGATTTATGCTAGAAATAATGAGAAAATATTTGGTGTCTACCATCCAAGAGCTTCAGTATTAGTAAGTATAATGTGAACTTAATGAATTATAATTAATTATATTTCCCTGTTATTTTTCCAAAAAAAAAAGTTTCTTATTTTTTCATTACTGAAGTCCTCGCTTTGTCTCCCGTTTAAACAAAATGCTTCTGTTAAAATTAACATACAACAGTAAGTATTATTAATTTTGGAAAATGTGAAAATATTAGATATGTAGTTCAACTGGTATTACAAATATGGGCATGATTCTTGATTAAAATACTATGATAATTTTAACAAGTTTTTTTTTCAGTGTTAATTATATATAATTATAATCGTTATACTCATTCAACTTTCACAAGTTTTTCTATTTAAATTTTCACAGTAATGTGTTAAATTTCTATTAGAACTATGTGATTTTCTAATTTAAAATTTCACTTTTTTCATTCTTATACTCTATTGTATTATTCTCCTTATATTACTTTAATTATTCACCTCTGCAGTAGAGTAAAATGAATTTTTTTTCTATAGAAGGGTTTTGTTAATTTGTTACTTTCACTGCTGCATGCCCCAGCCAATCTTTTAGGCATGAAATTTATAAAGGATGTGAGATACAAGAGGTTTTATTAGTTGTTGCTTTCTAGAATAATTTTGTTCACCACAGACTGCCAGTCCTTGCGAGGGTATTCCATTTTAATTCAACAAATTTTCAAAAATTTGATTTCATCACTATTTTTTAATTTTGATGATATTTGGTATATAACTTACCTACCTTGTAGTGCCCAAAAAATATTTTTTTTTTAATATTAAAACTTTTTTTTTTGAGCAATAGATTATTTTCTCACTTGCCAGCAGGTAAAAACAGTCATTTTAATCACTTTTTTGATGAGCTGTAGCATTCTTATTTTACATCGTACAGAGTGTCAAAAGGGGCTTTTTGGAAAGAGTAAAGATGGAACTTCAACTTGGTATACTCAGAATTCATTTTCTTACATAACCAAATCTTGTAATGTTGAAGATACGTTTACAAATTGTTGTTTTTTCTAATTTTGAGTCCGAAATAAATAATGAAGGGCTTAGGGTAACAGGCCTGTTTTTTAACTTTTAACTCTTAGGTACTTAAAAGTACTTAAAAAAAAAATTTGATTGTTACTGAGTGTCCTTCATTAAAAAAATTGCTCCAAATCGAAATATTTTGAAAATGTCTCATTTTTGGGACCCAAAAACCACATGTGGGACAAGTGGTAAAATTCTTAAATGTGTACAGCAGTAAGTACATTTTACGTATTTTAAAACCATTTTTTTTTGTCTTCAGTCATTTGACTGGTTTGATGCAGCTCTCCAAGCTTCCTTAACTAGTGCTTGTCATTTCATTTTGGTATACTCCAAAATGAAATTTTGGAGTATACCAAAATCTACATCTTACATTCCCAAAAATTTGTTTTATATATTCCAAATGTTGCCTGCCTGCACAATTTTTTCCTTCTACCTGTCTCTCAAATATTAAAGCGACTTCCAGGATGCCTTAATATGTGGCCTATAAGTCTGTCTCTTCTTTTAACTATATCTTTCCAAATGCTTCTTTCTTCATCGATTTGCCATAACACCTCTTCATTTGTCACCTTATCCACCCATCTGATTTTTAACATCCTCCTATAGCACCACATTTCAAAAGCTTCTAATCTTTTCTTCTCAGATACTCCGATCGTCCAAGTTTTACTTCCATATAAAACTACTTTCCAAACATATACTTTCAAAAATGTTTTCCTGACATTTAAATTAATTTTTGATCTATACAAATTATATTTCTGACTGAAGGCTCGTTTCGCCTGTGCTATTTGGCATATTATAACACTCTTGGTTCATCCATCTTTAGTAATTCTACTTCCCAAATAATAAAATTCTTCTATCTCCATAATCTTTTCTCTCCCTATTTTTAGTTTTAGTGGTCCATCTTTGTTATTTCTGCTACATTAAATTACTTTCATTTTGTTCTTGTTTATTTTCATGCAGTAGTTCTTGCGTAGGATTTCATCCATGCTGTTCATTGTTCCTTTGAAATTTTTTTTATATGTCATCAGCAAATTGTAGCATCTTTATCTTTTCACCTTGTACTGTTACTCTGGATCTAAATTGTTCTTTAACATCATTAACTGCTAGTTTTATGTGAAGATTAAAAAGTAATGGGGGTAGGGAACATCCTTGTCAGACTCCCTTTCTTATTCTTATTACGGCTTCTTTCTTATGTTCTTCAATTATTACTGTTGCTGTTTGGTTCCTGTAAATGTTAGCAATTGTTCTTCTATCTCTGTATTTGAGCCCTAATTTTTTTAAAATGGTGAACATTTTATTTCAATCTACGTTATCGAGTGCCTTTTCTAGGTATATAAATGCCAAGTATGTTGGTTTTTTTCTTTAATCTTCCTTTTATTATTAATCTGAGGCCTAAAAATGCTTCCCTTGTTTCCTATACTTTTTCTGAAACCAAATCTGTCTTCTCCTAATACTTTTTCCACTCTCTTCTCAATTCTTGTGTACAGAATTCTAGTTAAGATTTTTGATGCATGGCTAGTTAAGCTAATTGTTCTGTATTCTTCACATTTATCTGCTTCTGCTTTCTTTGGTATCATGACTATATCACTCTTTTTGAAGTCTGACGAAAGTTCCCTTTTTTCGTAAATATTACACAGTTTGTATAATCTATCAATCGCTTCCTCACCTGCACTGCGCAGTAATTCTACAGGTATTCCATCTATTCCAGTTGCCTTTGTGCTATTCAAATCTTTTAATGCTCTCCTTAAATTCAGATCTCAGTATTGTGTCTATGTTTTCATCCTCTTTGATTTCTTCTTCTTCTACAACACCAGTTTCTAATTCATTTCCTCCATATAACTCTTCAAAATATTCCACCCACTTATCAACTTTTTCTTTTGTATTATAAATCGTGTACCATCTTTATTTAATACAGTATTAGATTTTAATCTATATACCACAAACGTTTCCTTATCTTTCCTGTTTGCTCCGTCTATTTTACCAATGATCATTCTCTCCGCTTCTGAACACTTTTCTTTAATCCACTCTTCTTTTGCTAATTTGCATTTTCTGTTTTATAGTATTTCTTAATTGTTGATAGTTCCTTTTACCTTCTTCATCAGTAGCATTCTTGTACTTTCTACGTTTATCCGTCAGCTGCAATACATCCTCTGATATCCAAGGTTTTCTACCAGTTTTCTTTGTTCTAAGTTTGCTTTTGCTGATTTAAGAATTTCCTTTTTAACATTCTCCCATTGTTCTTCTGTATTTTCTACCTTATCATTTTTACTGAGACCTCTTGCGATGTCCTCCTCAAAAATCTTCTTTACCTCCTCTTCCTCAAGCTTATCTAAATTTCACCGAATCATCTGACCCCTTTTCCGGTTTTTAAACCCCAATCTACATTTCATTCCACTAAATTATAGTTGCTATCAATGTCTGTCCCTGGATATGCTTTGCAGTGGACTAGTTGATTTCTAAATCTTTGTCTAACCATGATATAATCTACTTGATACCTTGCAATATCACCAGGCTTTTTCCATGTGTATATTCTTTTATGATGATTTTTAAACTGGGTATTGGCAATTACTAAATTTATACTTCATGCAAAACTGTATAAGCCGGTCCACCCTTTCATTCCTTTTGCCCAGCCCGTATTCACCCACTATATTTCCTTCCTTGCCTTTTCCAATGCTTGCATTCCAATCTCCAACTATTATTAAATTTTCATCCCTTTTATGTGTTTAATTGCTTCATCAATTTCTTTGTATGCATACTCTACCTCATCTTCATCATAGGTGCTTGTAGCCATATAGACGTTAACAATTGTTGGTTTAGGTTTTGATTTAATCCTTATTACAATGATGATTCTATGCGTTCATTACGAAACCTACTCCTGCCTGCCCATTATTGGAAGCTGAGTTAATTATTCTAAAATCACCTGACCAAAAGTCGTTTTCCTCTTCCCACCAACTCACTAACTCCTACTACATGTACATTTATCCTATCCATTTCCCTCTTTAAACTTTCTGATCTACCAACCTTTTTTAGACTTCTAACATTCCACACTCTGACTTGTAGAATGTTATTTTTTAATTTTCTGGTGGCCCCTTCCTTAGTAGTCCCCACCCGGAGATCTGAACTGGGAACTAGTTTACCTCCAGAATATTTTACCAAGGAAGGCGCCTCCATTTTTATTATATGAAAATGCAGGGCTACATTTTCTTGGAAAAAAAGTAGCTGTAGTTTTCCATTGCTTTCAGCTGCGCAGTACGCAGAGGATTGAGTGATGTTGATATGGCCATTTAAATCATCTTGACCTACGCCCTTAACAACTACTGAAAGAGCTATTGCCCTCTTTCAGGAATCATTCCTTAGTCTGGCTTTTAACAGATACCTCTCTGATAGGGTTGCACCTTCGGTCCAGCTACTCTGTATCACTGAGCACTCAAGCCCCCTCACCATCAGCAAAGTCTCATGGTTCATAGAGGGATCCATAAAAAATCATATTTAAAAGCATATATAAAATTTATTTTGTTACTCAAAAGGGTTGACGAGTATTGAAGCAATCAAAACTGCTAAAAACATTGTTCCTTCTAACTGTGAACAATATATCCAAAAAACTCATAGCGTGTATTTTTTCAGGTAATAATGTAGGCCTACTATACAAAATATTTTGATATGTCTATAATGAGATAGCTTATATTCTAGATAGTCTGTTATTTAAAGTATGACACATACATATAAGTGAATAGACATGCATTAACATGAATGTTTGCGTAATCCTGAATGTAGACATTGTAGAATGCTCAGTTACTGTTGTGATTTCAATGTGATATGTTGTATTGTTGCTAGTTTTAATACTGTGGTTACGTAATGTTACTAGTTTATAAAGTAATTTTATTGGCAGCGATATCATTTATTTTTAATTATATTAATTAGAGAAATTTTTATTTTAGCTGTAGAGAAACTGGGATAAGACAAAGTGAGATGCAATTGGTAGTTTTATAATTTACACTAACTGCATTGTTATTCTAAGAACTCTTGTATTTTATAAAAATGGATTATGGAACGTTTAATTGGCATTCACACTAAAACAATATGTCACGAATTGACTTCAGAATAGTTCTTCAGTATTTCATGATATTTTAGAGTTTACTGAACAGCAAATAACATTGATATCATTAAGAAGTGGATGACTGATACAAAAAAATTACTGTATTTTTCGTAAAACCGAATATTTAGATAAATATTTTCACATTAATGGGAAAAGTTGCTCTGAACCATTTACCTGTCACACTAAATCAATTAAGAAATCTCTTCGAGAAATATCTCTAACACTTTCAACAAGCAATCCAAATTTAAAATTAATTCCAGGCAGAGCACTGTGTACAAAATGGTTAAACAAAATAAAAAAACTACAAGAGGATACAGAAAGCAAACTGGAATGTCAAGATATATTTGAGCTTCAATGAATTATAGTCGAGTCGGTTTATAAAGCTTGTTCAGCACTTGGCATATCCTCCATTAAGGTTCAAAAATGATTAAGCAGTGCAAAGGAACCAATTTATAAAAATAGCTGAGTCAGTTACCAGTAAATTAAATGATTCCTTTGATTTAAATACGTCTACAGAAGAAACCAGTTTAGTACCACAAAATTATTCTGATTTAGGTAGGCAGGGCTAGGAACAGAGGGGGTGGTGAGGTGACCGGAATCGCCACAAGGTGTGTGTCTTCCCCTATGAGGTTGGTATGATTTAGGTAGGGAATATGAAGAATCAATCATTAAAAATAAAGGATAAAATGAAAACAGTTACATCAACCTAGGAAAAAATTAATATTTTAACTTTATTACCAAGCAGCATTCAAAAATTTCAAAATAAATTTAGTGTTAGTTAGTACTTAGCCCGTCAATCCAAACAATTAGTTAAAACTATTGGACAATTCAGCAAAAAGAAACTCAGTCACGTAATTGATGAAAATGTTATTAAATGTATCCAAGATTTTTACCAGAATGAGAGCACAGCCAAATGATGCCAGGCAAGAAGGATTGTGTCTCTATAAGACAAGCTGACAGGAAGAAAATGAATATTCAAGAAAGGCTAATGTTAGTAACTTAAAAGAACTGTACACAGTCTTCAAAGAAAAACATAATTTAAAAATTGGTTTTTCAAAATTTGCTGACTTAGACCTAAATTTTGTGTTCTGGCTAGTAGGTCAGGTACTCTGTCTGTTTGTGTTTGCGCGCGCATATCACCCATCAAAATGTTACGCTCATATTATCTGTTCTAAAAATGAAATTTGATTTTAAAATTCTCCTTTCAACCATGGCAATGTGATATAGAAAATGAAATGTGCATGCTGTCACAGTGAGAAAAATGTCCAGGCACTAATAAAGTGCTCAGATTACTGCAAGAGACCTGGGATGACTTTGATTCTGAAATTTAGAAAGGCATCAATCCAAAAAGGCATCATTTTGTTCCAAAGAAACAAGCTAATTTCCTCAACATTAAAAAGGAAAACTTGTTGGAGAGTGAATGTACTGTAATGGGAGGGAGACTTCTCTCAAAATTTTCCTTTTGTGATGAATTCCAATAACTTCATCCTAAACTTCATCCTTTAGGATTAAGTCCAGTCTTATCACTGGTCAAAAACTTATGTCACAGTATATCCATTTCTCAAATATTTTAAAAAAGAAGGAAAATTATAAAGTCAAAGCTGCTGTGTGATTAGTGAGTACTTGAAGCACAATACTACATTGTTCTGCTTCCAAAAGCAAGTTATAAAGTAAAAACACTGTTACCACAATTTAAACTATTTATTTATTTTTCTGATAGTACCTCAGCCCAGTATAAAAACAAAAAAAATTTCATAAATTTGTGCTACCATCAAGAAGATTTTGAAATCGTAGCCGAACGGCATTTTTTTGCCTCATACCACTGTTAAGGACCATGTGATGGTGTTGTGGAACGGCGACTAAAGCAGGCCTTCAAAAGACAGTCAACAATCAAATTGTTACACCTTCTAAAATATACAATTATTGCAAAGATAATATTAAAAATACAACATTTATTTTTTACTTCAATAAAGATGTTCAAGAGATTGAAGAATACCGCAGTTCTCGTTATCAGGTAATTATAACAGTCCCAGAAACAAGAACCCTTCACAGTTACCTTCCAACAAGTCAGAAATGTATTTTGAAAGTCCAGGCGACCTCTGAATTGGAAATATTTACGTTAAGTATCTGTACACAAGGACATTAGTGTTTTTGATTGCTTTTTATGTTTACCAAAGCCAAAATTTAAGAATTATATCTGCTGCGTATATGATGGCAAGTGGTGGTTAGGCGAAGTCATTGAAGTCAAAATACATGAAAATGAAGATGAATATCAAGTACACTTTTTCCATCCACAGTGTCCTGGTACATCATTCAAGAAATCATTGAGGGATAATCAAATATGGGTTAAACTGGAAAATATTTTAAAGTTTCTCATGCCTTCAGAGCTTTTTCTATCAAATAGTGGAAGCGGACACAACATTACACTAAAGATGAATGAGTACTTATCAGTTCCATTCAGTAAAAAAAAATGGCAGGAGCACTAAGTTATGTTAAGTTTAGTTTGTTAGTAAAATGTGCAACATTTATTCTTAAAATATACTTACTGCTGTAAACATTTCAGATTTTTTCCACCTGTCCCATATGTGGTTTTTGGGTCCCAAAAATGAGACTTTTTCAATATCTTACTATTTGGCGGCCATTTTTTTTTATGAAGGACACTCGATAAAAGTCCAATTTTTTTTTAAGTACTATTAATACCTAAGAGTTAAAAGTTAAAAACAGGCCTGTTACCCTATGCCCTTCATTATTTATTTCGGGCTCAAAATTTGAAAAAAACAACAATTTGTAAAAGTAATTTCAACATTACAAGATTTGGTTATGCAACAAAATGAATTACACTAAGATGAAGTTTCATCTTTACTCTTTTCAAAAACCCCTTTTTGACCCTCTGTACAATGTAAAATAAGAATGCTACAGCTCATCGAAAAAGTGATGAAAATGACTGTTTTTATTTGCTGGCAAGTGAGAAAATTTACCTTTTACTCAAAAAAAGAAAAAAATGTTTTAATATAAAAAAAATATTTTTTGGGCACAACAAGGTGCCCAGTTATCATATACCAATATCATCAAAATTAAAAATAGTGATGCAATAAAATTTTTGAAAATTTGTTGAATTAAAATGGAACACCCTTGTGATATGATGAGTAAAGACAAATGCGTATCTCATCCAGAAAGTCTTCGCCCTTCATCTGGAGGTCCCAGGTTCTAATTCAGGTCAGGTTTGGCATTTCTTGCACACTACAAAACTGCCTTTTCATCTCATCCTCTGAAGCAGTATCTAATGGTGGTTCTGGAAGCTAAAAAGAAAGTGCCACCTATCCCATGTACAGAGCACAAGGTAACTTGTACTGGTACATGTACTATGGGATTTGTAATGAAAATTTATCATCAGATGAAATGAGGTAATTCTGAGCAAATACTTCAATTATGTCAGTTTTTTTCATACTTTAATATATCATACTAGATATGCTTAGGACCAGGAAAAACGAATGTCGTAAAGCAGTTTTGGGCAGTCATTGACCTGTTCAAGGTCAAAGTCTATGCCGTGTTATCAGTATTCTAGTTAATTAGCCATAAGTTATGTGAGTTATCGAGACTTGTTATAATGCCAATCTGTTCTGTGGAGAGCGGTTAGAGTTAAAAGTTAAGGTTAGACTTTTGTGGACAAAGGTTAGAGATAAATTACCAAGGTATGGCAGTACTTAACACTGTCTTGTAGGACACTTGGCTGAATTTATGTGGAACTGGAAATTTAGTCACTACAGAAAGAGTCTACACCACATTTTCTGTGCTATTAGTCATGAATACAATGGATAATTACCTTACAAAGAGTGCCATCTTCCATGGTTGACTCTGATGACTATTAAGGTTAGTTTATGGTTTATTCCTGTCTACAAAAAACTTTAACCTTAATCAAAACCTCTCTTCACAGAACTTTAAACTTTCTTTGCAGAACGGATTAGCAACTGAACAGGTAGCTATAACTCCCAAGACTTGTTTGCTAATTAACTTTAGTATTTATAACATGACAACCTTGCACGGGTCACCAAACTCTGGCATTTAGATCTTATGTTTTCCTGATCCTAAGCATATCTACTGTGGTATATTAAAGTATGAAAAAAATTGAAGGTGATGAAGTAATTGCCCAGAAGTACAGATATTGAAATTAACTTGTATAATTAATACATTTATACAAGATACTAAGTCTTGAAAAGTAAGTGTATTTTATTCAAGAAATATTTATATTCTTATAAAAATAGTCTTCCAAATTATTCTATATGTTTTTTTAGAATCGGTCACAAAGGAAGACTGGTAAAACATTGGAGAACATTATGAATGACTTCTTTGTGACTTTTGGGAGATTGTCATCATCATGGCAAACAATACTGACATGGAAGAAGAAGGCTTTTGCAACTGGATGTATTCTCGATGCGCCATGCGCTACTGGGAGACCAAGCACTCAAGCTAAGAAGTGCGCTGCTATAGAGGCATCAATTCAACGATCAATACGCAAATGTTCTGCAGCATGTTATGCATTCCAAGATTGACAATACAAGACCACATGTGGAAGGACTTGAAAGTTAAATGTTTTTGTCTAGCCACAGTTAATGAGCTGAATGACAATGACCTTGATCGACATGTTTATGCATGTCAGTTATTACTAGGACGCTTTCTGTGAGCAAACTATAAAAAGAATGTCTTGTTCTCATATGAGTTGACAGTTTATCAAAGCTCTTGTACCAAAATATTGTTTTCTGGTTAAAAACAATCCTCACTTTATTGAGGAAATCAACCACCATGAACATTTTGCACCTGAATATTTTGGTTCTTATTTTTTCAATGGCGCAGTTAATTAACATAGTTAGTTATCTGAGAATGTTAGATAAAAAAGTGATTGGTTACAAAATTAATGGCATAAGAGATTGCTGACATCAATACGTTTCAGCAAGACGATACTTCAGTGCATTTTGCTTTCATTGTCTTCAAATTTTTTCGAATCACTGGATTGGACGTGGGTTAGAAGAATTACTTGCTCCATTGCCTTGGCCAATAAGAAGCGCTGAACTCACTGCACCTGAAATTCACTCTGAGGTTTTGTAAAAGAATAGATCTAAAAATCAGATATGTCAAAAATGGGTAGCTTCAAGGCGCTATTTGGTCAGCATTTGAAATCCTCACCCCTGATATGCTGTTGTGGATTAAGAACCGGACATGGAAGGGCATACAGCTCTGCTTTTAGCATGGTGGAATCCACACAGACATTTTGCATATGTAGAACATAAGCTGCATCTATCCTAATAATTTCTTAATTAGTAAAAAGGAACTTCCCACCCACACTTTGTTTGTAACTTTACCTGTGACTAAGTTTTACATCTATATTCTTAGGATTTCATCCTTTTTTAATCACCATTATCCAATTATGGTGATTATTTTTAATCACCATTATGTGATTATTTATTCATATTTGTCTGAATAAGTTATTAAATTTCTTGCTGTGTGCAAAATGACAGGCGAAAGGAGTGGTGTTTATTTTTTAGATGTGTGTAATATTTTTTATACATATTATTCAGTATCTTATTCGTTATTAATATATATGTTTTTCAGATGCATATGAGGTTTGATGGGTATATAGGATTTCCAGGCGGTTTAGTTGATTCTGGTGAAGAAATTGTTGATGGATTAAATCGTGAATTAGTTGAAGAAATAAATCTTGATTTATCAAAGTATAAAGTAACCAAAAATGATTATATCATAAGCCATTATAGTGTTAGTAAAAAAATTTGTTTACATTTTTATGCTATGGAGTTATCTTTGGATGATTTAGTAGAAGTTGAACGTAATGCAATCTTTTCTAAGGACTATGGCACTGAAGTAAGTTCATAATTCAGTTTTTTTTTCATTACTTTTTCTTTGATAAAATAGAATATTATTAAACACTATGATTTATATGTCATTCAGGCCATTTCAGTTATAAAATATTTCTGAACCGGATAACGTGTGGGTTGGAAACTTGTCTTAACAAGGATAAACTGTATTAAATGTATGTACCCTGTTTTACATATAGGTTAAAATTTAACCTCACTCTCATAAATAGAACTTTAAAAAGGGGTTTCTTTTATACAATCTAGCTTAGTTTTTTTTTCATTTACCTAATTTTCGTAACAAAAGAAAAATAATAAAAAAATTGTAGAATTTATTAAACTAGTAAAAAATTAAAAAAATTAGCATAAAAAAAACTCGGCCTGTACTTAAAACTTAAGATATCATAAAACATAGTTTAATACCAAAATTACAGAATAGGCTATTGATTAAAAAAATGGTAAAAGTTGAAAACTATTTCCTCTTTAGTATATCATTTACTGAAAAAAATTATACCATTTCAAACTAAAATTGTGTTTTTGATATTTATTTTTGTAACTAAAAGATGTTTGATAAACGTTTTTTAAGGCCATCCACCTTCAAAATAAATTTCCCTATCATTTGATTAAAAAAAAGTTGCATTAAATTAATTTTCCTCAGGCTACAAGACTAAGTTTCACAATTGTATTTTAAATTGTTCCTGTGGTATAAAGCCAGATAGAGAATAATATGTTTTCTTTATACAAGATCTGTAAATGAAGTAATGAGACTAGTTTTTTTGGTAGCCAAAGTGGCAACACTGTAAAGTTACTAGTAAACATATGAACAGCTGATTTATATTAGGTATTAATATTTTTAGTCTATTGTTGCCACGTGAGATGTAAACAAACTTTTCACGAAGCAAGTTTTTGTTGTACACTACAAAAATGAGGGATATTAATTATGAGTAACGTTTTCAAAATTGAAAAGGGCATATGAAGGTGATGCTCTGTCATGAGCCCAAGTTTTTAGGTGGTTTAAAGCATTTTCAGATGGCCGGGAATCAGTTGGAATGGAATGTAAAGTTGACGGGAGTTTATTTCTCCCTACTTATCGCAGAACCTGGACAGAGTCCCTTGCTGCTGGATCATTCTAATCGGGCTTGTATTTTAAAAGGGTTATTTTATATAGCGGGTCTAATTTTTCAAGTTTTGTTTATTATTATTTAGTTAATTTAAGACGGATTTAGTTGCATTCCAATCCGTTGTTGAACCAGCGTTATCGAACCCATTTTATGGGCCGACCGCGGAAGGCTAGGCTTATGAAGCCTGTCCTCCCGACGCAATTCCCCTTCAGACCGTCTACTGAAGTCCTTTCGATGCTAACGCTTCATTGGCTAGCAGGAATACGCCACAACGGGGCACTAACTATAAGGAGGGAGCAATGCGACCCCTACTCCGGAGGAGTCGCAATTGCTGGTTTGTTTTACTCTACTTGTAAGTTTTAAAAGGAGAGGTTGTGTAGAAGCTCTTCATCCGCTTCTGCTATGGCTGCCCTTCAGGTCGCATCTCTGCTGGGCTCTGTTCCGGACTCCAGTCCGCGATGTTGAGACGAGTAGTGGGTCTTCCTTCTTCTTCACCTTCTTCTTCTCCCTCTTCTTCTTCCGAAGACCTCTTCATTCTTCTTTGGCCTGCACTTGCCAAGAATTGGCAGTAACCGAAGTTACATACCGTTAACCTTGAAATTCCCGAGGCCCCGAAGGGCTGAACGGGGGAAAGTGTAGGTTTCTTCGTTCTTCCGTGCTGTCAGTGGCTGCTGGGCTGATGGCTGCTGGGCTCGTTCCCTCTTTCTTCTTTCTTGAAAGGAAAGGAAGGTAATAGGGAACTTACAAAATGGTGATACCTATTCGCGATCGCGGTTTTGGAGCGGCGGTTTTCTTAGAAGTAAACAGAAATTATTCACTCTACGTAATTATTAATCTCTAGACACACGTGTGTCCGGGAAGGGGTTGGGGGGACCGCGTGGCCGCAGTGAAGAAACCATTTGTTTTTGTGGTGGCTGTTGGTATCTGCAACAAAAGAAACAGAACACACACACACACGAAGAAAAAAAAAATGATTTTTTACTTTCCTTTGGAATGGCAGGATGAGAGGAAGGAAGGCCGTTTCACAAGACGGCACGACGAGTCGTTCCACATCCACGTTTCTCCCGTTTCTGAAACAAGAGAAACAAAACAAAACACACGCAGGGGAAAAAAAATGAGGACCGCGTTTTTGTTTTATGCACGACTTACCGTATTTGACGTCTTCAGTCTATATAACTCGCGAAAATTAAGCACTCGTGACCCCGGAAACGCCTATGACGCGCTATTCCGTTTATGGTTCATGCGATATGGAGGCCCCTAAGCCTGGTTTGTCGATTCTCGGCTCCCGCACCGCACCATCACGGTGGTTCGTCCAGTACGGCGTGAGGCCGCTTCCTTACAACTGTCGGGGTTGGGTCCTCTCGGCAGATGTCCCGAAGATGACTGTGTTCGGACACAGCCGCTCTCCCGAACAATCCGCGCGCCTGCGCCACCCCCACCTCGGACACGTATTGAAATCTCGCATCAGATCGGAGAGTGGCGTTCCTGACGAACCACGGAGCTCCAAAGATCGTCCGCAACGCGATGTTTTGGACGGCCTCCATCTTCTTTTGAAGCGAGGAGCTCAACACTGCCCCCCATGCCGGGTAAGCATATGTCAGAATCGGCAGTACGTACAGCCGAAAAATGAGTAGCTTAGTTGCCAGTGGGTACGGGCTGGCACTGTTCAGCACTGGGTATAGCTAGGCTCTGGCGACCTTAGCCCTCCGGGTCGCATAATTTACATGTTCGCGGAAGGTAAGCCGCCTGTCCAACACCACCCCCAGGTACTTAACTGTTTTCTCAAAAGGGATTTTCTCCCCTGAGATTTCCAGCTGTCTGGCCGGTTTTCGTGTCTTGCATGTGAACATCACGGCCACCGATTTTTCACCGTTGACCCTGATTCTCCACATATCGAGCCACGGCTCCACTAAGTTCAGCTGCCTTTGGAGCCTCCGGACCGCGTAATCCATATTTGCGGATTCGTAGAAATATGCCTTTATGCCGTCTGCATAAAGGGCCGTTTTGACCCCTTCCGACAGCGGCATATCGTTCACGTACAAAGTGTTCAAGAACGGGGAAAGCACTGCTCCTTGGGGAACCCCAGCGGCTATTTCTCTGGTAGAGGAAATCGTTTCTCCTACGCGCACGACAAAACGTCGGTCTGCAAATATGACCGCATCAGTCTGACATAGCGGTACGGGATTGCCGATCGCGCTAGTTTATAAAGCAGCCCGCTATGCCAAACTTTGTCAAAGGCCTTGGCCACATCCAGAAAAACGGCTGCAGTCACCGCTTTCTTGTTCAGGCCTCCGACAAGGTCATCTATTATTTTTATCAGTTGGAAAGTAGTTGAGTGACCCTCCCTGAACCCAAATTGCTCGGGCCGCACTTTTCCCTCCATGTATCGCCTCAGTTTTTCGAGGAAAATTCTCTCGAACAACTTAGACAATACCGGTAACAGGGAGATTGTCCTATAATTCCGTGGGAAAAGTGAACTTTTCCCCGGTTTGGGTAAACATACGACTTTGGCCGTTTTCCAACAATTCGGGAAATATCCAACGTACAAAATGGACGTGAATATCACCGAAATTGTTGTAATCACGGAGGCCGGTATGTTCCGGAATGCACGCGCGCTGATCCCGTCGACACCCGGGGGCTTGTGGCCTTAATGGCTGCGGAAACTTCCGCTTCAATGACTTGGTCAATCTCTAGAGGGGCGTCCTCCACCTGTGAGAAATAATCTACGAGAAAGGATTCCACCTCGGTTGTGTGCTCGTCGTTCGGGGTGGGAGGGGGGTTTGGAGTGAATTGCTCCTCCAAAGTATCGGCGAAAACCTCGGCCCTCTCCGCCTCCGAGTATGCAAGAAAACCTCGCCGCCCCACAACCGGATGACGAGGCTTCTTCCCTTCTCGCAGTCTCCTGTTCAACCTGAACACCGAGGAGATGTCGTCAGAGACCGAGGCGAGGTATTCGTTCCACGAATCCTCTCGATGGCTTGTCAGCAGTTGTTTTCACCCTGTCCGTTTGATTATAAAAGGCCCGCTTATCAGCGGGGGACAGGGTGATTCGATATCTCCTCCTCAGTCGCCGTTTCTCCGCTATGGCGTCGGAGATATGAGGAGGGAGGTCGTTTCGAACAACTGCTCGATTCTTGGCCGATGAGCTGCCTGCCAGGGCCTCGGTCATTGACGACGTGACGCGGCCGACAGTGTCGTCGATTTCCTCCGGGGTGTTCAGGAGCCCAGGATTTACCGGCCTGTACTCCCGCTGGAGGGTCTCGTAGAACCTTTTCCAGTTAACTGACCTTCGGGGTATAGGCGGGGGATCTCGGCCACCTCCTGCCTGCCCTAGTTCCAACAGGACAGGGGAATGATCCGAGGAGCTGAGGTCTTCTATCGTTTCAATCATGAACGGGAGGGTACCCCCACATGACTGCGATATCCAGCACGTCAAGCCTACATCTGCCTGTGCGATGAACGTACGTGGGCACCTCAGGGCCTACGACGACCAAGTGGCGGGCTCTCGCCCTTTCGTACAGCAATCTGCCATTCGGGTTTGTCAGATTGCTGTTCCATGACACGTGTTTGGCATTGAGGTCGCCGATGAGTATCATGGGCCCATCCCAATTTTCCAGCACGGCATCCAGATCTGCGCCGGTTACCGCATCGTTCGGCTTGCTATAAGCCGAAACCAGCCGATACACCGTGCCTAGATGCTCCACATGCACACACGTTTGTTCCATCACATTTGTATGAAGAACAACGCGCGTATGCATGTGGCGTCTATGGACTAAAGCCGCAGTTCCACCAGAGGCGCGGCATCCGGGTCGTACTGGCTTATCCGTCCTGTATGTAAAATAGTTCCGAAGGGTCAGTTGTCTGCTTGGGTTCAAACACGTCTCAGACAACAGTATCACGTCTATCAGTAGATCCTCGGCCAGACGGCATAGTTCCTCCGTCCGGCCTACTACTGAGTTGGCGTTCCACTGCAAGAGTCTGAGGGTGGGCCTAACCATACCTGGACAGTACAGCCATGAGGCACTCTATTAAGGACTGAATACAGTCCTTGAGAGATTTTGCCTGGAGCAGGCGTGGCAAAACCATCATGATGTCTGGCAGGACATCCCTCACTGTCATCTGTGACAGGAAGTCCATGCCAGTGGTCTCCAACGGGGTAGCCGGTTTCGGTTTGCCGCTGGAGGCGCCTTTTGACGCGGCCGCCCTTTTGGTGGGGCGCGGGGCCACAGGGGCCGCGGTGTTTTTAACAGCCTGCTTGGCCTTCCCAGCCGGAGCAGGCTTTGCCTTTCCCGTCGAGGAAGGCTTGGCCTTCTTCGCCGGGGCCGGCTTTGGCGCAGCCTTTTGTTTTATACCACCTTCTTGGTGGTTGCTGCCGGTTTTGGCTTGGCGGGTGTTGGGGAGGGTACCTCCCCCTTTTTCACGACCGCCTTGGTCACAGGTGCCGGCACCTCCGGTTTGGGGGCTGTTTTTCCCCCACCGGTAACACGGGCCCAGCTGCGGCCGTATACAGTCGCGGGCTTTTTAAGTCCCTTGACTTTGTTTGTCTGCTCCTTGTAATAGGAGCAGCCCCTGTAATTGGCCGGATGTGGCCCCTTACAGTTGATGCATGAGGCTGGTTCCTCACGCGGCTTGACGCAGGCAGAAGTGTCGTGGTTTCCACCACACTTCACGCATTGCTGGGCCCTCTGGCAGTAATTGGACGAGTGCCCAAATTTCTGGCATCTGTGGCACTGGGGCGTCCCCCCTCTTGACACAAACGCAGTCACTGCGACCTTGCAGTAAAAAATACTGCTGAGGTCATAGATGGTACGGGCCATAGGGGTCCTCTTAAGGGCCACTAGGCAGGTCGGGGTTTCCCGACCGTCCCTTGTGAGGAGCTTCTTAACTGAAGCCACCTCAAAGCCAAGGGAGGTCAGTTCCTCCCTTACTTCTTCCGGGGTAGCCCCATAGGGGATCCCCCGTATAACCACCTTCAGCTCCCTGTCCTTCGGGAGCTGAAAGGAGTGAAAGGCAACTCCCTTCGAATGCAGAAAACTCTGCACAGCCCGGTAGTCTGCCTCGCTGCCCAGCTGCAGCCTTATCGAGAGCCCGGTGCTTTTAGCAACCAGGCGCCCCCAATCCTAGCCTTAATTTCTCGCGCTAATGCTGGCCACTCCTTCGGGCAGTCCAGCATTATCGGCGGGATTTTCTCCCGCCTGACGGTAGCAGGCTGTGATGGGGCCCCATCATCAGCCTGCGGGTTGGCGGCTGCTGCAGCCCGCTACGGGCTCCGTCTCCATAGGAGGCACGGAGTCGCGGCGTTACTGGCGCTTCCTAGCGCCTGCCCCGCTTTCCTCTCCGCCGTCGGACAATCCGGGGAGGGAGAACGGGGTGGAGGAGGCCTTATTTTTCCTTCCATTAAGGAAAAATAAAACAGAAAATTAAAAATTAAAATTAAACTTAATTTAACACTTCTTAATCTACACTTGCTGTAAAATAAAACACTGACAAGGAAATAATAAACAAGATATAACCTGTAGACCTAAATAGGTACAGATTAAATCAAACAATTTAAAATAAAATTATTTTAAATATCACAAAATAGTCCTATAATTATAGGCTATTAACTTAATGTATTGCTAATGACTACAAGAGTTCACTTTACATTATTAGAAAAAATAAAATAGAAATAGAAATAAAATTAAGAAAAGGATTGTCCTTCTCTTAAGTAACTGGCCTGGATTCCAGGTAGCTGGCTGCCCGGCGGATGTCCTAGCAGACCCTTCTCACATTGTCTGGCGACGCAGGTAGAAGCCCTGTTGAACACCGGTCTGGACTGCTTACAACTCACTGAACACAGAGCACAATAGAAGACAACCTTTCACTAGCAAAGCCAAGGATGGAAATTCCTCCTCTCCGGGAATCAGTTACAGACAATCCACACTCTGGAAGATCGTTAACATCAAAAATTGTCGACATTATTGAGTAAATCAGAGACTTGATACAGTACGAGTAGCAATTAACTGTCAGAATGATTGTAGAACAATTGAATTTGAATCACATCACAGTCCATCAAATTTGGACTAACAAATTGGAAATGAAAAAAGTTTGTGCAAAATTGGTCCCAAAAAACCTCACTGTTGAACAGAAAAAAAAATAGGGTGGAAGTGTGCCACAATCTTCTAGGGCGAATTGAAACTGATACTGATTTTCAAAAAATGTTATTAATGATGATGAATCTTGGATATTTGAGTATGACCCAGAAACAAAACCCCAGAGCATGGAGTGGCACACTTCAAACACACCACGTCCCAAAAAAGCAAAAATGGGCAAATCAAAAATCAAAACCATGCTAATTTGTTTCTTTGATAGTAATGGCGTTGTCCATAAGGAGCTTTTGCCCACAGGACAGACTGTAAATCAACATGTTTACCGAGAAATTCTTAAAAGACTGTGGAAAAGAGTTGCCCATGTGAGCCATCAAAGACAGCTGGATGCTGCATCATGGCAATGCCACGTTGTCACACTGCACTCTCAATTAATGAGTTTTTGACAAAGAAAAACATTCCTGTAGTTCCTCAACCACCTTATTCACCTGACTTGAGTCCCTGCAACGTTTTCCTGTTCCCGACTTTAAAAAAACACCTCAAAGGATACCATTTTGGAGCTGTAGAAAACATTAAAAAAAGTTTAACCGATCATCTGAAGGATATTCTGGTTTCTGAGTTCCAGCACTTCTATGAAGAGTGAAAAAACTGTTTAAAGCATTGCGTGGCTTCCCAACGGAACTATTTTGAAGGTGATAGAGTCCATGTATAATTGGATTGTAAATAAAATTTTTTTCTGAACCAGTCTCATTACTTTATTTACAGATCTCATATTCATTTAGTGTCCACTTAAATATAAATTCAAAACTTTTTAAAGTAACACCTTCAAAATTGTTTTACTCTATAATGATTCTATTTATTTATTATACTTTCATAGTTCCATAATACAGAGTCATTGAAAAAGGTTTGCAGTAATTTAAAAAAACTGTATCTCAGAAACTACTAGATACTAGAGATAATCAAAGGAATATTTTTTTTTTAAATTTCACCGACTCAAAACGTTTTTTACATACCTTAGAATGTTTCAAACTGAGCTTTGTTGGTTGCTCCGCAAACATCCAGCCAATAATCAAATTTTGCCCAGATCTGCTGGGTCATCGCAGGCATAATTGTGGCAATAGCAGCAGTGATCTGTTGTCTTAAATGTTGTACATCCCTGATTTTTGCAAATATGTTGGCATATACGCTCAACTGCTTCATCACTCATTTTGGGCCATCTGGGGGACTTTTTTACTTTCACATTTCCAGATTCCTTAAACTGCTCATACCATCGCTTAATGCTATTTTCATAAGGGGAATCATTGCCATAAACACACCGGAAAGTTCGCTGAACAGTTATAACTGATTTATACTCCGCTAACCACAAAACACACTGTGCTTTCTGCTGAACTGTCGCCATTGCACTGATTGCCAATGCCATAGTGCGCATCGGCTCAAGATCATGGCCGGTCACATCTAAGTAAACTTAGTGATATCCCCGATTATTTTATTGTTCTAATAATAATTTATCTCGATTACATAGGGAGGTTGTTTATTTTTTATTTTTTTTTATGCCTCTGTATTTAACTTATTATTATTTATTTATTTTATTACATTATAACCACCTCTCTCTCTCGTATCCATTAATTTTGTACTGTTTAATGATGTCTGACAAGATTTTTCTATTTAATTTACCTTGATCTTTACACACAAATGCTGGAGAAATTGCTTTTTATCCGTAAAATAGCACACCTACAATTCCTGATATATTCAGAATGAATGATATATAATTTTGCTATTGTCTGTAAGTTTTTTTTTATTCTCACCTTCAGATATGCATAAATTCTGTAATAAAAATTTTAGGTTGAAATATTCTGTTAAAAATATAAAACATGTTAGGCAGGGAGAAAGGAAATTTTTTTAATGATAATACTTTCAATTTAGCTGGTACAGCTAAATAGTAGTTGTTCAGTTTTGATTTGTATTTTAGAGGAAGTGCAACACGTAATAAATAAATCTGAACACATAATAAGTACGTTAACTGAAACCCATTTGTGAATTGTTTTCATAAATTATCATGATAAAATAAGAAACATTTTATACTTTCCAGCGTACATTTTACATCTTAATTGCTGTTAGTATAAAGGATTATTGGCTTATACAATGAATTGTTTTTTCAAGACATATCATAATAAGATTTATATCAGTTTTAGCAAGATACAAAAGGGGGTTGTCAGATCATTGTTTGGTGCCCATAAACACAAATCATGAAGACCAATATTTTTAAAATTAAAAATATTAACTTATCCATGTGTCTATATTTACAAACGTGTTATTTTTAAAAAGATAATAACATCCACTTCTATCAAACCAGATAGGAACTTTTTTGTGTAACTCACTGTAGTATTTCAGGTTATGACAAAGGGACTTTTACTCTTGTTGTTTTTAATAAATTATCGAACCATCTAAAAAATCTTCCCACCAGTTTATTTAAAAGATTTTCTTTTATAAGCAATATTACACTTCCAGTGAATATTTAAATAATAACAATTAAAATTTTAAATAATTTCCTGCATTTCTGTTATGCATATAATAAATATGTGCTCAAACAATTTTTTATTAATACCTTCTGAATTGTGTTTTTATTTTGTAATTATTTTTTATATTTAGTATCTTCATGAATTTAAAGTTAGAGTAAGTTTTGTTACTGTAGTTGGTTGATGCTTCCCTTCCCTCTGAGTACATGTTGGTATCGATTAGCGGTGAAGTGGGAGTATATAGGATGGGGACAGGAATGAATGCAGGCTTCTGCCTACCTGCAAAAAAATATATGTATCAGGCAAGCATATATGTGTGTTTCACTCCATTCTGATGCTGTAGTTTAGCTCTCTACCCATGTTTAAAATATCAATTCCAACCTGTGCGAAAACTACCTTACCATACCTTAATATTGTTTCATGAGTTTTTATTTTATTTAATTAATATGGACTAATCACATTTGTTTTTTTATTTTATAATTAATTGTATATTTTTTGTTGCTGCCTCTGATCAAGGTTTTACCACAGTTTTCCTTATCCATTTAGATAAATGCCAGGGCAGTTCCTATTTTATCCATGGAGCAACATATCTACTAATTCTTGTCATGATCTATATAATGTATTACTATGTCCCAATTACAATTAAATTACATTTTACATTTAAAATGTTCACAATTACATGAAATTTATACTTATACTGAAACCCTACTAGTTCCAGATTTGAATTTGTAAAGGAAATCTCCATTATAATAGCTCCAAGATGTGAAACAAGTATTGTACACTAAAAATTCTCAAGTTGAAAAAAATAAAAATGAACAGATATTTAATATAACTTAATGTAACAAGGTAGAATTTTTTTTGGCAAAACAAGCAACTGTAGGGGAGAGGTAACACTGGGATTTCTATTGTAAATACTGTCCATCTTTCTTAGCTTCATTCAGTTATTTAACGTATAATAAAAGAATGAAGCTAAGAATTAAACTATATTCAACATAGAAATCATGCTGTTGTTAGTAGAAATTATAATTAGAATTATTTTCTTAATAACAGCAAGGTTTTGATTTCAAAAACAAATAACAAAAGTAAATGTATTTTTTATATATTTTTTAGTATATTTCTTATGGTTTGACTATTTTGTAACTTTGTCAACATAAGATAAGATTGGTTTGCTTGGAATTTCTCCCGCCACCACCCCATTCGGTTGCCCTAAAGCATAAGACTGAATGTCTGTGCCACAAACTGCTACTGAGTCAAAAAACAATTTAGCGATCAGTGTCCTAACTAGCTCCTAGAGCTAACTTAAAAGCATGAGCGGAATAAGCATGCTACCATACACCACTCGCTTGCGTGTCCCACCACCCACTTGTCATATATCACTAAAATGGGTAGGCGCACCCCGTCAACTATAAAAACATATATGACTATTAATAATTAATTTATCTTGTCAAAGACAGCAATTCGCTGCCATGCCTAGGCCGCTGAATGCCAGCAAGTACCTGTCCGCCATTAAAGTGCTTGGAGCCTTAATCTGGCTGGTAGCCAGCCATATCTCTCGGTTAGCTTCCTACAGCAGCGCGGTAGGAGTCTTTTCCCTTAGGTAAACTACTGATGTTGGTTGAACAAAGCAACTGCATCAAGGAAATTCCACACGGTCCGACAATGCAGCTCTCGCCACTTGTGAGTGGCCAATTTTCCCCTTGACTTCTAAGTTCCAGGGTGGCCTGAGTCCTGCCCCCCCCCCCCCCCGCCGCAAGCTGGGCAATCGAACATCATGTGTTTGTTCGATTGGACCTCCCTGCAGACGCACAGCTCATCAGTTGCCAGGCGGAACCGAAACAAATATTGGTTTAAATTTACATGGTTGGAGAGCACTCGGGCTCCTGTTGCACTTAAAAATGAAGGAGAGACATACCATCCCCCCCAGATCTTTAATAAATCTATACAAGGATCTTCCCTTAGTCGTGGCGTGCCATTCTTGCTGCCATGCTTCCATCACAAGGCTGTAAAGCCTCCTCCCAGGTGGGAGATGGGCAACTGTTCAAAATTTAGAACCGGTGCATTGAGATCACCGTTCCGCTCCAGTACAGGCCCTGCTTGAAACTGCATCCCAAATACCTCAGCCTAACTGTCTCTTTGAAATTTCCACATGACCCCTCAAACTTTCACCACTAATCTCCCAGTACAGTAGTAGCCTTGTAGTAAGTTGTTTTAAAAACACCAGTGCATACAATTAAGGCTCTGTGCTGGGCACTCCTTAAATTTTGAATAAGTGCTCGATTTCTTTCCAATCTATGCGCCCAAATGGATGTCGCGTAAGAGGTCATATTTTCGAAGAACCTCTGTACACCACATACAAATGACGGCCCGACAGTCGGTAATCCTTTCCAGCAATCCTCCTAACCTTGTGCTTCACAGAGATGGCGTCTGCTGCTACTTGCCGAATGGTTGCTAAACAGCAACTTCTCATCAAACAAAACACCTAGCTACTTATGAACTCTAACTTGACTGATTATACAGCCTTTATACTTAATATGGGGATTATGACTGTATGATAATTTGCCTGCACCCTTGAGAAGTACAAACTTCATCTTGAGCAAAGAATTCTTAAATTTTGAATGTCAATCCAGCCCTTTGCGGTTGAAAAAGCCGCCTGCGCTCGATCTTCTAGTTGCAGTTATGAATTACCATAAACTAACAGGAGATAGTTATCGGTGAAAGCCTGGGCCATGACCCCTTCCAGGAATGTCAGTCCCAAAAATCCATCGAATACCAGGTTCCACAGCAAGGGACCGAGAACGGAGCCCTGCGAGCTTCCCCTGTGATGGATTTTTCCACAACTAGGTGCACAAAAAGTGCTCCCTCTATGTCAAAACATATTTACAGTTGGCAATTTCCACCGCAGAAAGTGTAAGATAAGATAGCTTCATAAGTGGTGGAGAATTTTTAGTGTTATTTCACAATTTATCATACTTTTTAAGGCTGTTGTTATTAAATTATTACCATGCGTGCATTACGATATGTTCTAAGAACATATTTTATTTATACATCATTTATTTGTTTACACCGGGGAAAATGTATTATATACATTTATTTGAACACCATGATGATACGTGATAACAATTATTAATTATTTAAAATTTATAGTTTGAAATAAATGTATTGATTTTTTCTTCGAAAATTCTTTCAAAGTTAATTATTGGCTTCCTCTTGAATGGAGAGTATCTGATAGTACTGGTTGTTAATGGCATCCACTGTAAAAAAGGCTAGGTAACCCCTAACCACCGTAACAATTTCATCAAATAATATATCTTGTCCATCATGTGTTTTATATATATGTTCATATGTTTACTACAGTTTTTGATGCTCATTTTTGTGCTACATCTTAAATTTTTATGTTGTAGTTAGTGTCTGATTGTATGTCTTGTTTTCACAAGATTATTCATAAAAATTGATTTTGTTGACTGCATGTGACTTGTCTGTATCTTCTTTGTATCTCTGTGTGGATATGCATTCAGTTGGTGCAATTCAATATTCACTGCAATCACTGCAATTTTGTTTGCATTCTACTGAGTTGTTGTGTTAGTTTTTTATAATCCTGTAAATAAGTAAATATATCTTTTATTTTGATCGGTAAGGTACATAATAGTACATTTTATAGATAACTTCAGGAATCGGTAAATATACTTCTTCATGTATAAAAAAAGAACTGCGTAGATTGATCCAAGGAAACTGATAAAAACTTGATTTTTATAATTTTTAAATGGTTTGATAATTTATTAAAAATGGCAACAGAAGGAAAATAATAATAATAAGTCTTGTTCTTGTGAATCAAAGTGTTATGAGTCACAAAAGCTGTTGTGTTACCTGGTTTGATAGAGATAATAGTTATTATTTTTTAAGAATAAATAACTGTTCGTTTTAGCAAGGATTATAGATTGATATTTATACTTTGTAAATGTATTTATGAATGGGCATTTGTAATATTGTACAAGACGTATCAGGAAAGTCAGTACTGTTTTTTCTGCCACCCCCACAGCGCTGTGATTGCAGTTCTGAGCATATTTGCCATATTTTCTCATTCATTAGCTTTCATTAGACGTCATTGCAAGTATAGCAGCAATGTTTAAACAATTACAATTTCTTATATATATATATATATATATATTGTGAACGGTTTTTCATGAAATCCTAACATAATACCTAGGCTATCACAAACTCAGCTCTTGTCGGCTGCCAAAAATGTTGATGGAGGTTCACAGAACCAAATGATTACAGTATGCTCCATCTTTTCTTGCCTAAAAAAAATGAAGTGACAATTTTTTGATCCAAACACTGTATTTTTTTGAGTTTGAGTGTATCTTTTCAATTTTTTGAGCCATACTTTAAAATACTTTGTACTTTACAAATACTTTACATACTCTACAAGTACTTTTCATACTTCAAAATACTTTGTATTTTAAAGGTATGTTTAATACTGGTACAGAATCCAAAGGGCAGTCAACAGAATGGCATAACAACAAAGATTTCCCAAAAACCTGAAGTTCAAAACCATCCTTTCAACATGAAAAATCATGTGTACTGTCTTCCAGGAAAGGGGTTTTGTTGATCGACTTCTTGCTAAGAGATGAAGCTGTAATGCTTTGCTTTATTGTGTAATCTCAAAAAAACTGACTGTGCAACCCAAAACAAGAGGAGAGGTATGTTCAGTTATGGAGTTTTCTTGCCATACGATTGAAGCACCCAACTTAGTAGTAGTCACTCAGCACTGAGTGACTACCACTTGTTTCTCCGTCTCAAGGGGTCCGTTGCTCTGGTCAGCACTAAAAACGATGCTATGAAAAATGTTGTATAGCATCGGTAATCTTCTTTGCAGTGCTGTTCTTTGAGAAAGGAATGAAAAAACTGATTACAAGATATAAAAAATCCCAAATTAATAATGGTAGAAGTTATGGTAGAAAAGTAATATAAGTAATTCCGTGTAATAATAAAATTATTATGTTGAAAGTTATGTGTATTTATAAATAACAAAGCATACTTACTTTCCAGATACCTCATATATTTTATTTATTATAGAAATAGTTGAACTTATTGGTTGGCCAGTCGAACGTAGAATTAGAAGTATCTTTTTTTCTTTTATGGATTTTACGATTATTTATTAGTGTAGAGATAGTTTTTATCAAAAGTTGCTTATACAGTTCATTTTTAATTTTGTCAGTAAGTTTGTTTTTTGTATTTATGTATTTGAACTGTTAAGTATATTGGTTGTTAAACTTGTTCTAATGGTTCTGCCCATTTGTAAAACTGCTTTGTGCATGTTAGCTATGTTGTATTTGATAACTGATCAAATGGATGTGACTAGTTTATGCATTTTGAATCTTGCTTTTAAAGTAAAATAATGTCTTGTTTTTAGTCAGTAGGGGGCGTGTATTTGTTATCTTAGGGAGATGTTTGTGTTATGGATTATTTATTTTTTAATGTTTTACTAAATTTTATATGTTTCGGGTACAAGGTGTTTAATAAACTGTTTTATAATTATATTCTATGGTTTTATTATTCAGTTTCATTAAGCATTATTATTATCTACACCTACAACACAACATTTAGTATGTTTTTTAGCATTAGTTGTATGTGGGTAAAATGGTAATAATGGCTTCATTATTATTCATAGTATTTTGTTTAAGATTTTCATATTTTTTAAGATGCATGTTACAGGTTTTTTCTAGCTTATACCTGCATAATATCTATGTCTTGTTTAAATTGGTATCCATAAGCCTTCAGAATGTAAACATGTAACTTGTATAACTGTTTGTTAGGCGTATATTTCATTGTAAATAGTCTTGTGTGACATTTAGGAAGATGATTTTGTAAATTTTTGATTTTTTTGTGCCATTATAGATTATCCATATCTTTAAATGATTTAGTATTATTGGGCATGAAATTTTATTTGTTTAATTTTAATATTGAGAAAAAAAATCAGATAAAAAAGTCATTGTGAAATATGGAAGTTTAAAAATTATTTATACACATGATTGATATTTATCTAATGATGGATGATGCAAGTTATGATTGAAATGATATGATTACTTACAAAATGTGATTGATATAATTACTTATCTAATTCAGTAACCTTGAGTATTTCGTTGTCTTATAATTATTATTTTTTTTTAAGTTTGTTATCTACTAGGTTGATTTATTTACTATCTTCAACATTACTTTCTTTAACTAAAATAGCTAATTGATATTTTAAAAAAATTATTTCATTCATTTCTTTTAGACTTTGCTTATAGTTACTAAATTTCTAAAGAATATTGTTTAAGTAATTTTTTTATAAATCAGCCTTTGACTTCTTCCTTATCTGGTGAATGATTGATTTGGTTTTAACGTTTGTTAAATTAAGCCATTCAAAAAATATGCTCCCATCTTGTTATTAAAAAAGGTTTTTTTGTAATTTTATCACTTTGAATTTTAAGAACAAAATGTGATCTTCATAAAATTTTAAAATCATTTTTAATATTATTAAAGTACCCAGCCCTAAAGTATATTTGTCGGAAAAAAAAGAAAGTACAAGTTTTCATAGCTTATTTACAAGATATTATGATAATAACATGGCAGTATATCAAATTAATAAAAATTACATAAAGGCACACCATACATACATATGCACACCCTTCTTACATCAGAATTAATCATTGCAAATTATTTCTTAGAAACGGAGCATACATACATTAAAAAAAAAAAAAACAAAGTGACAATTTTACTCACAGAATACTTAAAAAAACACGAACTAAAAGTGAAATAACACTAAAATACTTTAACACAAGAACAGTCATAACAAATTATCTCATTCTACATTTTGGGGGTTTCTTAATCATTTTAAGATTGTATTTTAATAATGCCATCAATAAATCTATTGTAAAAGGACTTTGATAATTAGTTATGAAAAAGCAATTTTGAAAGTGAGCTATTAATTTAAAAATTTTTTTGTAACTTATTATGATTATTGAATAGGATAATCCTAGTACATTTATTTAAATTGAATGAAAATATTCAATTTTTGAGGTTTAGTATATTTATTTTTAAAGAAAACAAACTGTGCATGTAATCTCTTCATCTAGTAGTACTGGTTTTGAATAATCGCTAAAGATTAAAGAATTTTTTAATGGATTATGAAATCTTAATTCTGAATTTTCATAGTGTTCTATATCACATTACTTATACTTTTATTTCTTTTGTATATGAAAATTAAAATTTTATTTTAAAAACTTTCAACTTTTTCCAGGTATTGGGAAATGTACGTGTACCTTTATATACAATGGGTGATGGTTATAGAGGATTTCCAGTATTTCTAAATAATTCATTTATTGGTAATTCGCGTAATCAGTTATTATATTCATTAAAATATCTAAATATAATGAGTGAAAATGATATTGATAAGGCACTAATTGCAAAAAATACAAGTGGTGATATTAAAAATGTAGAAAAAACAAAAATGTAAATAATATAATAAATGTTATCAGATTTACCGTTTTGAGTAAAATTGTTATCTGTAGAGGTTATATTTTAATTATTATTATCAAAGTAAGTTCAGATAGTAGTCTTGCTGGATAAATTCCCTAAGGCCTATAAGTAAGCCTTAAAATCAAATGTATTTAATTGTCTATAAACAAAATGCTTTTATAGAATCTGACAATCTGATATGTGTACAATTTAAACTGTATTAGTGCATCTATAGTCAAAGGACATTGGATCAGTCTTCACAAAAATTTATGCGGTGTGCTCAATAAAAGACTGAACATTTGTAATAGATCATCAACCTGTGAATTCATGTTCAAGCAAGTGGCAGCTTGCTGGATCTATCGTAAGGTATTACTTCAGAGGATGAATAAGGATGATAGTGTAATAAGTGTAATTTTATATAGTTGGGTTAATTGAAACCCAACTACCAAGAACACCGGTATCCATGCTGTAGTATTCAAATTCATATAAAAGTGCCTTTACTAGAATTTAAACTGTAGAACTACCACACTATTGTGCCTCACCCGTTCTACTTCCTGGATTTGGTCCCAGCAAACTTTGTGTTTCCCAAATGTCAACTGATAATCTTGAAGAGTTGTTTTCAAACTGTAAACGATAATCAAACATAACTTTGAACTTAATTTGAACGGATCTTGTTTTTTTTTCATTCAGTTTCATTTCATTTATTTTCATTCATATCTACATTTTGATACTCGGTTACGATTGAGATTATTTCTTTTTATAAGATGTTTTTCATAGTTTCAAAATTGATTTACAATAAAGATCTTCCAGATAAAAATCGAAATTAACACTTCCAGTCTATGGCTTTCAAAACTATAAACATTTTCAGTAAACATGATTAGTGCCGTATTTAATAAATTATTGTACTGTACAGTGTTTGATACTGAAAATTTTGAATATTACTGCATTATTCAACTATTGTGCATTATTTTCTTTAAAAGTTGTCATGTTGTTCATTAATTTATGCTAATCTTTATGTTTATAAAAATATTTCTGTTACTTACTGTTCATATATTTTCATACTTATTTTTACTATTATTTTTAAATAAGAAACACACAGCATAACTATGTGGACTGATGTCCAGATGTTGAGTAATAGTGACATTAGGACATGCAATTGCCATATTTCTAAGTTACTCTCTTTACTTGTTTCAATATAATTTTTTTATTTATTATTTAAATAAAGATTTAAATATTTTTAGAACATTCCTTGTTTGTGATAATTATTTTTAAATACATTTATTATGAAATAAGATTGCTTGTTTGCTTTTATTTTTTATTTTGCCAACATAACTAATAATTTACTTCAGAAATAAAAGGCTGACACCCAGTTATAGTTTCTTAATGTTAGATTGAAATTGTTTTATTGAAATTTGTTTCAATAAATAGTTCAGAATTTCTGATTTGTTTGGGCAGTTTATTGTTGTTTTCATGTCTGCTGTGAAGTTGTGATTTAACACTTGCACTACAGAGAATTTTTGTTTGAGATGGGTGTAAAAACGGTACAGACATTCAAATGGAAAAGAATCCTTTCAGGGGAGAAAATGGATTTTGAAAAACACTCACTAATGATAAATTTTGGGTATGTAATGTGACACCAGAAAGCAGACAAGATCATTGGAACAATGACATGTTAAGCTCTCATTGAAATGAAATGATAGACAACCCTATCAAATGATACCATTGTTAATTCCTTAGAAAAGTACATTCTCATGGAACATGGGTTAAAACGATTTATGTTATAGATTTAGTTAGTTTTTTTGTTACTGTAGGAATTAAGTGACAATACAGATGTAGTCATTTATGTTAAATATAATCTAGAAGTTAATCGTGTTAATTATGCGGGTTAAAAAATTATCTTGAGTAAAACGTTTTTGGGCTGAAAAATTCAATAAAATAGGTCCTACAACTGTATCTCCTCTAGTTTTTCTGACTTAAAATCCAAAATTAGGGTCCAAAAAACAACTCTTAAATAAGTAATAAATGCATAAACTTTTTCTACAAAACTTTTAAAGAATTTAATTCCTAAAAAAAGTGATGTAATCAACATCTATGAACACTGAACATAATGTTTTCAAATTTGTTTTTATTGAAAACCAAACAACCAGTTATGAAAACTGAACACCGCAAACGAAAATTTAAATTATAGGCCCTTTTCTCTCAAAATAATTTTAACCAAATGTTCATTTAAATATTCCACAGTACTTTTCATTTAAATTATTTAATTTGATCAACTTATAGTGAGTATTACATAAGCAGCTCAAAATGTCCACCTCAATTAGCAATACATATTTCAGCACGACGATTTAAGGATGCTGCTGCTTCCTACAACATTCGTGGGCCGTTTTTATTTCTTGGATGGCTATCATGATTCTTTGTAAAAGTTTACTTTCATTGTTGGATTTTTAAGCATACACATAATAACTTTATGTATCCCCATTCAAAGAAATGTAATGAGTTTAAATCAGGGTATCTGACTGGCCATGCTATTTGGTCTTTCTGGCAGTCCACCTATTTGGGAATGTTTCATTAAGATGATGAGTTACATGGCGATCAAAATGTGTTGAGGCTCCGTCCTGTTGGAAGTACGTAATTCACGTTACCAATAGAACATTCTTTAAAAATTTAGGAAGTTATTTTTTAGATAGGCCATCCCACACAGTCTACGATTAAGGTCATAAGGTCCAATCAGAATATTTTCTATTGCACCGCACCACATTTATTGAAAACCGACATTGGTAGTTTGATTCTGAGGTGGCATGCGGATAGGTGTCATTCCAAATATGATTGTTTCTTGAATTGTTTATACAATTACATGTAAATGTTGCTTCATCACAAACAAATATTTGAGTTTCTAATACATTGTTATGCAGTAACCAATGGCAGAAATTAATTCTCTGATTGTATTCACATTCTTCTAGATGTTGTACATGCTGAAGGTGGTATGGATAAGGATGTTCATGGCGGCGTAATGTTCTCCATATCCTAACATGCGGATTATGAACACGCGCAGATAATCTTCGTGTACTTGAAGGACTTTACTGTTATCATAGGCAATATCTGTTCTTGGTTGTTGCGTTCCCATTGAGAATTTAATACGAATAACTCGTATTTTCAATACTTTTAAACAATTTTAATTTTTTTTATTAGGTATCATTTATATATAAATAAATTTTTCCTAAATTTTCTTCTAAGAGAAAGCCTCAAAAAAAAAAAATTTTCTAATTTTGATGCTTAAATCTTATTTTGGTAATCCATAAGTTGTCCGTCATAGCTGGAAAAGTCACACAATACTTGCGTTTTTTTTTTCAATTTGTAAATTTTTAATTTATGTAAAGATTATTTATTAATCCAATGTAAAAAAGGAGGACATCGTATTTGGTATCTTTTAAAAAATTACACTGCAACAAAAACTATTATCCTTGCAGTACACCAGTACTTTACTCCAAATCAAAAATTTTATACAATGCAGTGATTCAATATTTCAATTTCCTTTAATATGATAGATCATTTACAAATGTCATTTTAAATGTTCATAATTATAAATAAGTAAAGCCATTTTAATAACTGCCTATAAAAATTGATGTGTGATAACAATAATATTTTTAGAAATTATCGGAATTGTCATCAAAATTCTGTTAAATCATTTTTTAGAGCAAATAAAAAACATGTACTTATAATTTACACCATCGACCCGGTTGCTATTTTATTACATTATCATGTCAATCATTGGAAACTGTTTTTTCATATTTATTAATCTTTTAGTTCATTTCTGACTTTTCTGAAAGAGTTTAAATAATTTATACTTAATATACTCTTGAAAAGTCCAAAAGTAATATTACTGCCCTCCAGTAAATCTGTTCCCTGTAGTAAATTAGATTAGCTTTTTGTTAACTTATTCAGACCCCGATGCTTTTCTTTGTTAAAACATTGAATAATTCTCTATGAACAAACTATCTCTCCAAGAATGCCTTATGACAAAGTTTCATCAGCTGTGCTTTTTAATGAAATCCACCTGTTAGTTCTGCCCCTCAAATCCTCAAATTTTGGATATATTCTTTGCTCCCGAGTGTAATATTATACTACAAATGTAAATTTACTAAAATGTTAGTAATATTACTGTTCTCATTGTCAATAATTCTGTAAACTATTCTGAGAATAGTAGTTTTACTAACAAGAGTAAATCGCTAATTTCTGAAACATATACTGTCCAGCATGCAATTTTACAATTCTAATAAATTTACTAGTTCAACTGATCTCAGTGGTAAAATTACAAACTTCAGTGGAAATGCTTACTCTACTCATTATTTTATACATTTAGCGAATTTAGGCTCGGATTATTTTTTTAAATTATACATTTAGGCTCTGATTAAGAGCACCATAAAACCAAATTTTCACTTGAGCACACGTTTAAAGGAATGACGAATATTTTTTAATTAACTACGTACTGTACAATTTATACAATTTTTGTTGATGTTTTACCTTTATATGAGAAATATCGTCATTATTAACGATATAAAATCATTACTAGTTTTGGATTAGAAAATGGGGTGCTTAATCTGTTAGAATGCTTCTATTAAAATTTCTTAATATATTTCATTTTTTACTTGTGATTACCATAATTTCATGAAAAAGACATGATAAATGCGAAAAAAATAAACCAGCATTTCATGGCAAGACGGCAGATATTTCGATGACAGCATTGCAATAAATTTTTTCAGATTGCCCTATATTAATGCCATCTCTCATTAGTTGTTCAGTATTAAATATAGCAAACCTAAAAATTTACTGAGATATTCTGGTTCTTACTAAAGTCTGGTGTACTGCGATGATATTAGTTTTTGTCGCAGTGCAAGTTCATAAATGATATTAAGTCTGGTGGCCTCTTCTTTTACATTGGAAATGTTTTTAAGGAGTGATATCAGTGCTTTTTGTAAAATTTTACAAAACCAAAATTAATAATGATGACAATATTTAAGTGGATAATAATACACGTGGCGAACCTTAAAAACGTAATATTAAATACTTCATAACACATTGTTAAAATTGTTCAGAAATGAATTTTTTCTGATTGATTATTCCCACTTTTATTAGTTTATTAATTTTTACTATTAAAGATTTACAAACTTGTATAAAATGTATTTTATTTTTCAATACATTCTTTCTACAACATACATAAAATATATAGATTAATCTCATTGTAAAATAATTTTTTCATTCTTATTTAATGCAATAAATTAAGAATTTTTTTATTTATTTACATAATAATTTGATAATAATATATGATAATCTCATTTCTGAACATCTTTTACATACAATTCATGTCCACGTATGTTATGTATTAACCCTGGTAATGAAAACAAAACTCATCATTTGAATTAAAAAATATTTTTTTGTTCGGTTCAGTAAATTAGTTTTTCATTTACATATTTGGCCCTTTTTAACAAATGTATTTGTACACATTTGTTAAAACATTGAACAATTCTGTATTAAATATATGATGCAAACAAGCAATATTTAAAGGGACAAAACTGATTCAGTTGTTTTCAGTGTAAACATTTTGTTGCCTGAAAATATTTGAACACAGAATTTGTTAAAAAGTAACATTGTTTATCCATATATACTGTACTTTTATGTGCGTTATTCAGAAATGTAAATAATAATTTACAACTTATTTTCGTATTGTTTGTTCGAGATTTGTCGATTGACTCATCAGTTTCACAATAATCTCATACATGAAGCAAATATTAAATCTGGTAAAGTGAAATATGTAAAACTCATCTGGATTTCTGTATATACACCCTAACTCGATCTCGATACTGCAACAATTGGCACCGATGATTGGTGGCAAAATTATGAAACCCACATTCACTAATGATCAGACAAAAAGTTAGATTTTTTCAGAATATTTGGAAAAAATTATTTAAAGCCCAACAGTTGTTGAATTGAGATAATTATTTAATTTCAAAAGTCACATTTGAGAAATTTGTCAATTTTGTTTTATTAATTTCTTCAGGCAATTCATATTTAAATGTATAACAAATAGAAAAAAAACAATTTGTTTCCATAAAATATTTTCGATAATTTTTGTCTAGTCTGATGTTTTACGACCTACTGGCCGTATCAATATTGAAGCAATATTTAACATGATAATTTTAAATTTATGACAATTTAAATTTGAATGAAACATAATTAATTACTGTTATTAATTATTTTAATATCAGTTTATTAACATAATTAATTACTGTTATTAATTATTTTAATATCAGTTTATTATTAATTTCAACGTATGCGTCAAAATATTTTCCCATTCTTTTAATCTTAACTTTAAAATCAACTAACCTCTATAGATTCTAGGAAGAATACCTGTAATTTACAAAATTTTACTTTGTAGTAAAATGATATGTGTAAATCAAGGGTTGCTTATTATAAAAGCATACCTGTTTCTTATTTAAGCTATGTTACTTACTGTATGGCCACTTTGCCCTCTATTGAGGGGGAAGAATTTACATTTGTCTTATGGAGAATAAAATGTATTTCATAAAAGAAGTCAGAGAGAGATAATTGTCAGTTTTTAAAGTTATATTTTATCATTTGTCATTTAACTTTTTTGAGGTAATTTACACAATTAGATTTCCTTCTACAATCAGATTCACTAACTGAATGAATTAGTATTTATTCCACATCTATTTTTTGAATATCTTTTAGTAAAATTCTGCCATAAATATTTTTCTATTTCAATTTTGCAGCCACCAGGATAGGAACTAGTGACCCTGGATAGTTTCATAGGCAGATTCACCAAATTACACTAATATCAAAGATGCAATGGTCTTCAGAACTCTTGGATTAAGAGATCTTATGGGTATCCAATAAAAGTGATTGGACACTGTTAGCGACAGACAGGATCACGGATAAGGAAAAAGAGTGTATAGTGACAAAAGTATGCTTTTCTCCTCCACAGAAGACTCCAAAATAAGAAAAATAAACCTAGTCAAAAGAGTGCTACCACAATCTATACAGACAGTGGGCATTCAACCTACTCACAATTCCTTGGAAGATCAAATCTGGTCTTTAAGTTTGCATCAACCAGCTTAAATATATGCTGCAGCAAATTGCTGTTCATTCCTGTGGATCTGGATCAACCTGAGAACAGATTCAGGTTTCCTTAAGAAAACCCCCTTGCTTGTTCACAAAATGTTTAATAATATTTATGAGACATTACTCATAAACATTATTAAACAAATAATGTGCTTCCCATCCCGGTAAAAATTTTCTATCTCCCTGAATGAAGTTTTGAAATGCTCCATTTTTGGGGCGGATCAGTATGTCTGTTTCACAGTTCCTTTAAAAGGTAGGTAATTCGTTTAAAAGGTGACCTACCTTTTCTGCCTGTGACCTACCTTTTCTCTCTACGCACTCTTTTCCCTGTCTATAATTTCTTCTTTCTTGCGGTGTTCTGTGAATTTTGGCTAAAAATTCTCGGCATTCATTTTGTATGAGAATTAATGGAACCCTTTAGAGTTTCTACAGTATTAGTGGAGGCATCAGTTAGTGCCTCCTTTAGGGTTGCTTTACAGTGTTAGTGGTTGCTTTTGGATTTAACTGTGAATTCTGTTTCCTATGCAGTCTATAAATTCAACTAGGGCTGAGACAGTTATCAAGTACTCTTGATACACACATTCAAATTTCTTATGATCGTAATTTTTATTTGTCCTAAAGTCTACCACAGCGCTTTCACTATTAATTACAGCTGAGAAGAGAAATATAGAGATGGTTCACTCAAATTGAAGAAGATTGATTATTGTCTCTTCAACCACTCTAGAAATTCCTTGACTTACAAATACAAACACAAAGTTCTTGAATGAATTAATTCAATACCAGACCCAAGATAAAACAAGAAATAATATAATAAAAAAAGTAATAATAAAAATTAAACCTTGGCCTAGATATGAGGGCTACAACTTTTGTCATCCCTCCAACAGTCATATAGTAAAAGTTTCAGGTAAACTTCATCCAGAATTGTTTAATTTCAGTGATTAAACTGTTTTATTAGGAAAAAATTATGTTCTACTTCATACACTAGTCTATTCCCTAATTCCCTATTAATGTCTAAGACATTCCAGATATTACATAATCTGATTATATGGTCAAGTAGTGTACAGCTTTTGAGTATCAATAAAATCCTAAAAATGTATTGTGTTTAAATGCTGTAAAATACTATAAATTAAAAATCTTTGCATTCCAATTTTTTTCAATAGCTAGTGCAAAGATTGTAAATATTAATTATATTTGTTTAGGAATGTTTTTAAAATTTTATTTTTTTTCATCTAAATAGCATTTTTCCATAAGGAGTACTTCAGAATGATGTGGAACATAATCGACTGGAAGTGGCCATACAACCTCTGAAAAAAAAAAAATTAATAATTATTAATATTTTTATGCATTTTTAAAAAAGGCATGAACTAACTATTAAAATGCTAACTCCTTATCAAGTAAAAATCTTAACTTCAGAATATGAATCGGTTCATTGAATGTAGTTTTGGTACTTGGCATTTTACCGTACTTCACACATAAAAATTTTCAGGATGGTACGTACACCTGAAATTCCAGGTCTTTTTTTTTTGTTTCTGGGAGGGCAAAAAATGCTTTCACATTATCATCGCCCGTAACAAACATAATACAATATTACAAAAAAAAATATTGCAGAAATTATTAAACAGTTAAATACCGATGCACAGCCTTAAGAAACAAGATATTTAATGGAATCATCATATTTTTTCCTAGAATATTTCAGATGTTAGCTGCTAATTTAAATTTATGACGCAATACACACACAGTCCACAAGCATGTGATGTATCATTGGTTGGCAGTCACAACAAACACAAACCTGTTTGTGTTTGCTGTGATTTGTTACACTATTACTATTACTATTGTTTTTGCTGTGGTCTGATTTATTAGGTTCCAAGAGTAAGTTAGTGTGCCCTATTCGTAAATGGCAAATAATCTTATAACCATCAGTAATAAGGCTATTTCAATTAGTGCAGTTTACAATTTTACAAAAGATCATCATTGTTATTATTTTTTTGTTGAGGTTTTAGGGAAATCGACTCTACTATGATCATTAACCCCTTTCCACATAAAAAAAGAAAATATGCTTTTCACACTTGCATAATAACACTAGCGACATAGTCAGATGACTAGCTTGTCAAAAATAGTTTGCCTGGGTTCCCCCAGCCAGCTGCTTGATCATGATCAGGTAGTCAGTCAACTGACTACTTTATCATTAAGTTCATTGACGATTTCCTCCTCCGTGCCGTTTAGTAAATCCCTGCACATAATCACACCTTTTGAGGTGTTTATGTGGTGAGATCTACATGAACGATCCACATGTCCATGATAACCATCTTCGTCGCTTTCATTAGTGGTAACGATTATGAATCGTTGACTCTTTCAACAAATAGTCAAACGCTAGTTTTCCTTGTCTTCTTTACAGGCCCTACTGCAACTTCCGTGATGCCTCGAGCTATCATGAAAGGACTAATCTTTGAGAAGTCTCTTTCTTTTCATTAATTATTATTATTATATATATATATATTCTTCTTTAACATTAATTATAACTGTTTCATTGTAATTGTGAATATTTCTGTAAGTGAAATGACTGAATTGTAGAACTGGAACTGGACTGTCTCTTCATTACTAATGTAATGAAGAGCTTGCTTACATACTGTTGGTGAAGCCGCTTATTTGTCAGGAGCAAAGTGTATCCGAAAGGAGCCGTGTGAAGTGTAAAAAGCCTAGTGAATCCGACCGAAGCCGAAGGTCTTTAAATTTAAAAATCCTATATTAAATAAAAATGAAAGTTCTAACATTTAAACAGGAGCAACAGAAAAGTGAACATTTATAAGATTTAAAAATTAAATAAGTCATTTAAATAACCCGAGTCTTTAACAGAATTCAACACACTTCCTCCTCTTCGTTTGTGAAGACAGAGGCTCTCCATGATGAGGGTTTTTATGTGGACCCTCTGCATGGAAGTTGTGGTAGTAGAATGTTTCATATCCTATAGTTTTGCCAGTCAATATATCACAAAGTGTGGGTGAAAGACGTTTGGCGTGCCCTGGATCATTGATCCTGCCTGGATTTTGCCAGTCAGCCACCCCTCATAGATTTAACCTGTTCGGGAGTCAGGTACTGTCGGATCCATGATACCGACATCCCAGGGCTCACACATAGCAGTAAGGGCTCCGATACTCTTAGCCGTGGGCCGGAGTGACTAACTCACACTTGGTGATGCAAGACTTCGGTAGAGCAAGCTTACAGAAGCCCACCCTCAAATCGGCTTCACAACCGGGAAGAGGGATGAGCACTCCACCCAGCATCGGCAAAAACAAATCACTGTCGTGCTTCCCGCTCCCGCCGTAAACAACGAAAATCTAAAGCACAACATTATTATTATTACTCTTTCTTCCCATCTTACTATCTTTAATAATCATTTCACTTGTTTTATTCTTTTGCCAATTTTTAGTTGTCTAACGTTTTAATTCACCACGTGGTTGTTATACGAGGGACGATCAGAAAGTAAGTTACACCCTTCTATGAAACAAACATATTTAAAAGATAATTTTTTTTATTGAACAAAAAAACACATATTTTTCGACATAACACAGACTTTTTCTAAACACTTTTCATACTCTTGAGACAAGTTTTTCAATTCCATTCTCATAAAACTTTCGTCCAATTTCCTTCAAATATTTAAGGACCGCTTCCTTAAGTTCATCATCATTAGCGAAATTCTCCCCTCCAAGTCTCGCTGGAGAGGACCAAACAGGTGGTAGTCGCAGGGTCAGGGCTGTAAGGCGGATGAGACTGCACTTGCCACTTGAATTTTTGCAGTAACTCCTTTGTCACATGAGTTGAATGAGGATTATTGTTGTGAAGAAAAACGACCCCATCGCTCAATCTTTCGGGTCTTCGATCTTTAATGGCTTTACACAATTTTTTTAAAGTCTCACAGTAAAATTTGGCATGGATTGTAGCTCCTCGTGGTAAATGTAAACAACTACCTCAGAATCGAAAAAGACTGTCAGCATAACCCTTCGAATATGTGAAGATGTTTTCACTTTTTTTTGGCTGCGGCAAATTTTTGTCTCTATTCATGTGATGCTCGTTTAGTCTCATGAGGGTAATGAAGCATCCGGCTCTCATTTCCTGTGATAATTTGTTTCAAAAAATGCGGACAAGTTCTGGAATGAAGTTGAAGAAAAGAAAGAGCAGACGTAAAACGCTGATGTTTGTGGTTGTCGGTCAACAGATGCGGCACCCATCGTAATTAAGCTGATCGTGAATAATCGCAAACACACTACCATAACTGATGTTAAGTTCAACTGGCAATCTCTCTAATTTTAATGAGCACGCAGTTCGTACCTCACATTTGTTCTTCCGTTTCTGAACGTTTGACACCATTTTGTGATCACCAGACGTAACATTGCGTTCTCACCGTATACCTCAAAAATTTGGCGATGAATTTCACAACAATTGTAATTTTCTGGCCACAAAAACGGACTACTGAACGCACTTCTATGCTTGACGAAACCTCTAGAAGACATGCCATATTGTCAACGATACTACACATGTACTGAATATCATATAGAATTTCTGCTGGGGGAGCGTGAAAACAACAACACAACCAGTGCTGCCACCACAAGATATTAATATATCTCTTTCGGTTCAAGAACACGGCGAGGGTGTAACTTCTTTTTTTTGAACCACCTCTCGTAGGTTGGGCGGCACCAGTCCATCGGCAGTGCTTCCGTTCTTCAGTTTCTTTGTTAGTATATAATATATTATTTAAAAAAAAATTAAATTATAATTAATTATAAATTAGCGATCGATTGATTTTTAATTAATTTGTTTTATAAGTATAATTCTATATTCTATAAGGCAGATTTCATAAGAAAGTTACCAATTGTAATGGATACCATGATTCGACTTCCGTAGAATTTCGACATATCTTCGCGTTTCACATCCCCCAGACACCAAAACCACCGGCAGCTCAAAAGTTTATATATATATATTTCACTTTCTTGTGGACACGACAACTGCCGTGATTTTGTGCCAATCACTTTCAAGTTGATGCGTAAAATATAACGATCCAAACTTTCGGTCGAGCTAGTTAATAGCCAAATTCGGACCATGGGGTTGGAAATGAGGGGGCTTTATCGAAAAAAAAAACAAAATATTGGTATAACGTTCTTATTAAGTAAAATATCGAATTCGTTTAAAGTTCCTACGATTCTTTGGACAAGGGCCTAAAACTTATACAAGTAAAGTTTTTTGATATCACCAACCATTGAGTCAGGGGGTGGAAAAAATGGGGCTAGAAGACAAAAAAAGAAATCGTATCTCCTTTAATAGACATAGTACCGCATCGGTTTAAAGTGGTTGTTATTCCTCTAAATGTTACCTAAAACTTTTGTCTGTAACAATTATTGATATGACCAACCCTTACAGCAAAGGATGACCAAAATTTTGCTGGAGTTGTAAGAAGATGGGCTTGTCGTATGCTAAACATGTGGAAACTTTTGTCACATGCAACCATTGTATTGAATAAATTTGAAGTTTTTCTTAATTTTAAGGTGGAAAAGCTCTCAATGAGGGCTTATTACTGCAGTAAGAAAAACTCCAAAATCCAATCGTTTTGGATTTTGGGCTTTTTCGGACACTTTTGGTCAAGTCGATTGCAATCAAATGGTAGGTGCACAATTAGATGTTACAACAGTCCTAAATCCAAAATTTCAACATTCTACGCACAATCCTTTTTGAGTTATGCGAGATACATACGTGCGTACAGACGTCAAGCCGGAATTAGTAAAATGGATTCAGGGATGGTCAAATGGAAATTTCCGTTGAAATTTGAAAACAATAATTTTTTGCAATCATATTACTTCTTTTACTTCGTACAAGAATGGAAAAATCGAGATTTATAAACAACAGTTAATTATTTTTATCGATAACTGGTCCCTGGTTATTGAATTGACTGCTGTAACAATTCGATTTCGCAGATCTTGAAGAGTAGCAGGCTTAGGCTTGGTAAACCCATGGGGTTGGTGTAGTGTCATCGCAATTCAGCTGATTTCGAAGTCGAGAGTTCTTAGGTCGAAATCATAGCAAAGGCAAGAATAACATTTTTACGGATTTGAATATTAGATAATGGATACCAGTGTTCTTTGGTGGTTGGGATTCAATTAACCACTCGTCTCAGGCAGGACGGTCAACCTAAGACAGTACAAGACTAGGCTTCATGTACATTCATACAGATCATCCTCTGAAGTAATACCTTACGGTAGTTGCGGAGGCTAAACAGACAGAAAAGGTAATAACCCTGAAGTAAAAGGTTACATTATATATATAATATATTTGTTGTTTATATTCTAATGTCAACATATTACAAAATAGAATTATAAACGAGTGTTTCGGTCTAAAGTAATAAAAAAATATTATTAAATTTGCTATTTAAAAACTAAATTATCTTATAAAAATAATACCAATAATACACGTGTAAATGGACTTTTATTCAAAATCAGTAAAAGATCTTTAATAATTAAAAATAAATTATTGTTTTTATTTGTATATAAAATATATATTTTTCAAACCGAATGAATTATCCAATTTTAAGGGGATGTAAATGAGTAAAACCCCCCGAATTACAAAATAGTTTATTTCATTATATTTTTGGACAATGTAATGTTTTAGGCAGATTTCATAAGAAAGCTACCTATTGTAATGGGTACCATGATTCGACTTCCGTATAATTTCGACGTATCTTCGCGTTTCACATCCCCCAGACCCCAAAACCACCGTCAGCTCCAAAGTTTATTTATATATAATTTTACTTTCTTGCGGATAAGATAACTGCTGTAATTTTGCGCCAATCACTTTCAAATTGATACATAAAATCTCGGTCTACATAAAATTGTAATGATCCAAAATCTCGGTCGAGTTCGTTAATGGGCAAAATCGGACCGTGGGGGGAAAATGTAAGGGGGCTTTTTCGAAAAAAAATAAATATCGCTACAACTTTCTTATTAAGTAAAATATCGAATTGGTTTAAAGTTCCTACCATTCTTTGGATAAGGGCCTAAAATTGATCTAAATAAGGTTTTTGATATCACCAACCGTTGGCCTTGGGGGAAAAATGCAGTTTGACAAAAAAATTTCTACCTCCTTTAATAGGCAAAGTATTGAATCGGTTTAAAGTAGTTGTTAGTCCTCTAAACATTACCTAAAACCTTTGTCTGAAACAATTTATGATATGACCAACCCTTATGGCAAGGGATGACCAAACTTTTGCTGGAATTGTATTTAGTGGGCTTGTCGTATGCTAAACATGTGAAACTTTTTTTCATATGCAACCATTGCTGTAATGAGTAAATTTTTAATTTTTCTTAATTTTAGGGTGGAAATCTTTTTTATCCCCTACTTAACACCAATGAAATCTACCTGCGCCTTCTGACACGCGGAAAGGAATTTTTTTAATTTATAATTTCATTATTTATTATTATTATTGTTATTAATTTACAAATTTCATAAAATTCTTTTTTTTAAGATAAGACAGGGGGACTTTTCACGTGTTTTTCTCTTAGATTTAATTTTATTTGTCCATTTGATTGTTTCTGTGGTCATCATCCTGGGCAGATCCAACTAGTGCTCCCTCTATGATCTTTTGTTTTATAGCAAGCAATCTTGGATGTGCCATTTGCTCTTTCTGTCACTATGTGTCATGTCTGAAGATCTCCAATAATGGCTTTCATAATTATCAAATTAACAGTTTTAAATGCGACAATTGCATGAACAATGGTTCTGTTATTGATGACAAGGTAGCAAATGAGGTAAATTCCTTATTTTGGTTCTTTATTGCATGTGTTCCAGTTGTCTCTTCAGGATGGGCTTATTGAAATTTAAAAGTCTTGAAGAAAGAAATTTGTTCTGTTAATGGCGAAGTTAAGCAGCTTAGGTCTGAAAATCAAGAGCTTAAAAATGTGATTTGATCACTTTGTCAGAATGTTCCTCTGTCATCCGCTTCACATCGACCAGAGTCTGTGATCGCTTGTAATGAGGGAGTCTGAATGAACAAGTTATGTAATAGAAATAGTCGATGTAATAGGATGATGCCTAGTGACAGTGTTTCTGGCGAAGCACGCTCAAGCTGGATTTTGGATGTAGACTGTGATTCTTTGATGTCTAACATTAATTTTCATTGTAGTGCAAGTGTTAATATGGAGAGGGGTACTGGAGTCAACAAAGATGGTGCAGGACCTGCAGCATCTTTAACAAAAATAATAAGAATTCAATAAAGTCTGGTAGTTTGAAAATCAAAACTAATTTTGTCTCTTCTCATACTCGGAAGAAAAAAGTCCTTTATTGTAACAAGATTTAATACCATCATTACCGTCTGTGAAGTGGAACTGTGCGGCAATGTGAACCTCGAACATATTAAATGCACAAAATTGAGAACTCTATATTCTCCTTATAATTTTTTTCCACATTGAGGTGTACAGCTGAGACTTTGATAAAATAAATAATACTGATATTTGGCTGGATGGTATTCTAATTTCCCCTTTTTTTGGGGGCTTGAAAACTTATACGTTCTTGAATTCGAAGGATAGTAATATTGGAATTAATGGCTAACCTCTTGCTGTTATTCAAAATGTTCATGGCCTTTGTACTAAGGCTGTCACGGTATACGCAACTTGATTCTAATTATGATTTTATTGCATTGACGGAGACTTAGCTTTCTGAAATCCACAAAAATGTTGACTTTTTCCAGGAGTCATATAATCTGCACAAGACTACACTTACACTCATACATATCATACTCTGAAGTACTACCTGACAGTAATTCCCAGAGGCTAAACAGGAAACAGGAGGAGTCATATAATGTATTTTGATCTAATAGACTGTAAATCTTCTGTTCTTGATAGTGTGGAGGTTCTTTAATTGCTGTTAAAGGTAACATCAATGTGTTCGATGTAAGGATCTGGAGTTTACTACTGAGTTGTTTGAGATCTAGATACCAAAAACTACATCCAAAAGCCTATTAATTGATATTCATTTCTATCCTCAATTTGTGCACCCATTTGTTTTGGAGCAATATTTTAATTCTTTAATTCTATATATAGATTCTTTGAAATATGATATAATTATCACTGGTGATTTCAATGCCTCTGGTGTGGTCTGAGATGATCATATTTTTTACTTCTTGTAATTACTATTCTAAATGTCGAGCAAAGCACATATTCAACTTTGTCAACTTTTTGAATGTGGGTTTATATAGCCATAATTCTGTTCTATAAAGGAAAAGAACCTACATCTTGTTATGACTAATATCGACTCATTGTTACAACTCATGCAGAACCGTTCCACTACTTCAAACCTTTTTTTCCTAAATTAAATAGGTCCTACTCTTGAATCTCAAAACCAGGTAGATGCCATCTATTTCAACTTTCAAAAAGCATTTGATAAAATGTCACATTACCTGCTCTTAAGGAAGTTGGCTGGATTTGTATTTAGTGAGCATCTTCTTAAGTGGAGTTCTTCATATATGAGTAATAGAACATTTGCTGTGTGCTGGATATACTTCCCACCTTGAATTCTCTGCAACATCTGGAGTTCCACAGGGTTTTAACCTTGGTCATTTGCTGTTTTTACTTTTTGTCAATGACATTGCTGAATTCATCTCTGTTGGACTGAGTATTTATGCTGATGATCTTAAAATTTTTCTCCGCATCAGAAACAGAAATGATCACTTTTTTTTGCTACATAATAAATATTAATTCTATTTTTGGCCTTTAAGAAATCATATGCCATTAAAATTTTCCAAGATAAAACATTCAGTTCTCCCATACGACTAATATTGAGTATTTTAAATACCTAATAAATTCTCTTCTGATTACTAATGTAGACTCTATCACCGATCTAGACATACAACTTGACTTTTATGAACATGCAGACAGGATTCTGAGCAGAACAAGCGAAACCTTGGTTTTATTTTCATCTTACTCAAGTCACTTGTTCGTAGCCAACTTGAATATTCCACCTCCATCTGGAATTATCAGAGGAAGTATACTTTGCAAACCATTGAATCTATCCAGAACAACTTTTTGTCTTGGCTTTCTCACAAATTTTACCTTCAACATATTGACAAACAACACCCAATTTATAATTTACCATCTCTTGCACGTCACAGAGAATACTTTGATTTACTGTTTTTTCATAAAGTATTACATGGATATAATCCTGTGCAAAATGAAGTACACCTATGTATTCCTGGACACAGTATTAAAAACCTTTGCCCTTTTATTTAAAATATGCAATAGATTTCACTGACACAGAGAAGTACTATAACTGTAGTAGACATTTTCCTGAGAATAGATTTTTTTTCAACTAAGAAGAAATTTTATTAATGACCTAAGAATTTTATATTTTAATCGTATGTTAAGCCCTTATTTATTTTGTTTCAACTGTCCTGGTCAAAGTACATCTGAAACTCATACTTAGAGGTGGACTACCATAAAACTGACAAAAGAGCTTCTTCTGCTTGTTACTATTAAAATTGTTCAAATTTATTTGAATTTTTTTTTTTTTTTATTATTATTATTATGATTATTTTTAATATTAAGAATTGTTACTATGATCAAATCATTGTTATTATTATGAAAATTATTAATATTACTGTTAAATCAATAATAATTATTGTAATTATAAACTCTTTATTTATTATTACTATTCTGAGAATTTTGCAATATTATTTGTTGGGTAAAGTTAACAAAAAACACAAAGCTAGTATTTGCCAAAAGAAATTGGACTTTAATTGGAAATAAAACAAATCAACTTATGTTAAAAACATAACCTTAAAACATAAAAAGAAATTATGAAATTAACATAACTTAATGAAACTTAAAATATCAGCTGAATCAACATATGAACAATGATGTTAAATGAGAAAATACATGAATATACATTTTTTAAATACACAATGTAACAAAGCCTGAAAACAAGAGAACATAAAACACCTGATTAGCCTTATAAGCAAACCTAGGTAGTGGACAGGAGAGTGTGTGTGTAAAAGATGTGTGCATGTATTAGTATGGGAACGAAAAGAAAAAGTGGTGTGTGAAAAGGGTAGCCATAAATAATTCGAGAAATGAATACACACGGTCACTAAGGATGACAGAAGCAGACTGGCCGGCGCCAGAAGTGTCAAACACGAGAACAAATAATCAAACAGGTACAAATTTGACAACCCCAAAATACGAAACATAGTAATAAATTTACCATGCCTGTTGGGTCCAACAGGACCCAACCCTAGCTTTGAATTCATTGGAAATAACGGAACTTTACGCAGTGGCGTAAACATTATTATTTTGAGTTGATTGTTATACTCTACATTGATTTATATTACTTACGTGTATTTTGAATAATGTGTGATTTTTATGTGCATATTTTCTTTGTGCAATATAGCTTTTTTGAGTACCTTTTTGTAACACAACTTTATAATACAATGAATTAAACTACTTTTGTTTCCTGAAATTAAAACGCTTTAAAGTGTTTATTAGAAAACTAAACCAATTTGGAGAAGTTTCTAGTTTTCGTCTGACTTATCTTTTAAAAACCAAGCTATTTTCCAGAAATACATAACTGTGTATAACAGTTTTCCACATGAATTAATCATGATTAAACTTTTTTTAATCATTATTTTAATGACTTCTGCAATTAATATGAAAGTTAAATAACGGATTTATGCAACAAGAAAAAAATAAAAAAATATTTGGTAAAACTATAATTTTTTTTTTGAGATAGACCGTACAAAAAATGTGTTTCTATACCTTAAAATTTATAAACGTGTTAAGATATGGCATTTTTTTATGTATCTAGAAGATGGTTGTTAATGTTAGATTTGTGATTTGCATTCATAAAATATTTGGCACATATTGATCTGGAATGGTTAGCATCATAATGTTTATCAACTATTTAACAGATGCAAATCACAAATCTTTCAGCTTTAATGACAGTCTTAAACCATAGATCAAGGCCCTAGCCCCATTGGTGGTGAAGTTATGAATTAAAAATATTCATTAAATAAATAAAAAAATTAATTCATTTTATACACTATTATATTTCTATCACCATGGCAACTGAAATAGATTGTGGCTTTTTCCTTGCTAAATGTCTGTGTATTTTAATTACCATAGTTACTACTATTCTGACTTTTGTAATTTAGTTTCTTTTTCAGGTTTCTATAATATCTGAATACCTTTATTATTTATCAGTATTATTCTCACAATCATGAAGGTAATGAACAATGGGTAGATGGGAATGGTAAGCGAAGTGAGCCCCGACCAACTAGTGTATTTAATTAATTTTGTTGGATTTGTCATTTAGAAAAACTAGTATAAAAGGATATTTTCAACCTTATGAATTTTTTTATTCTTGATATGGCTTTGATGAAAAATATGTCACAAGGTAGATAAATAATGGCACTTTTTGTAAAAAATATTTTGGGTTGCCTAAAACCAACATGTTTACTAAAAACTGATAGTTTTTCAAAATATTCATTTCATTATCAACTGTCATGAACAAAAATATAAAAATAATGTTTGGATTCATTATTTTGAAAATATTAAAAATGTTCTTGGGTTCCTTATCATAATAATGGGTAATTATTTTGAAAAATAATTAATGTTATTTTCTACTCCTCACTAGAACAAATAAGTTGTGAAAGCCCTGCAACTTCCCTCGCCTCTTAAAATGTACATTTATTTATGAACTCATCTCCTGTTTTTCCAGTGCTCTTGTTGAAGTGTAATTTTTTATTCTCTCTCATATCTTTCATTGTTTTATATATGTTTGCTTGGATCCACTCTCATGTTTTTTCTTACTTTACTTTAATCATTTGCTATGTGTTTGTCCATGATAGTCATTGAAGAAAGTTATTTAAAAATACAAACCTTTAAAACAAAACAATAATAAATTTACAAATGCAATGTTTTCAATAACTTTCTTTGATTTGTATATCTTTTTAAATATCTTAATTGATAGATTAAATTGCTGAAGATGGTCACAAGGGAGACTGAAAACATTGTTAAGTAAACTGTTAAACATACTTGTATTTATAAAATTTGGCTCATTTTGTTGTTTCAAAAGTTTATAATTTTTTAATAAGCTCATTGTATAATTATTTGAGTTAGTACTTAAATTACCATGATAAGGTATCACTTTAGGCATAGTCACTGTTTCATTACGGAAAATTTTTAAATCTTCCAATATCGGTGTGTACAGTAAACGATGTAACATTTGTGCTGGAGGTAATATTTTACACATTAGGTTGAAAATGTATCCACCATCTAAAAGTTCCTGAAAAACAAATAGATACCATCAACTTTTAATTAATTTTTATTTTATTTTAATGTTATTATGTATTGAACATAAAAAAGTGTAATGCATAAAATATTATTGTCTAATTTTAATTGATGACACCCAAGACAGAGTGATATCATCTCAGCTTTTCTAGGTTTGAATCCTGGTCAGCCTTGACATTTTTTCATATGTTACAAAATTTCCTATATAAACTTCAGTGTATAAGGTGAATTAATCGTCTTAGAAAACTGCCTAATTACCATTATAACTTTTTTAAGCTTTGTTATATTGTTCATTTATTATATATGATATTTTATATAAAGTTTCACGGAAAACATTTCAACTTAACTTTCATTTTAGATAATGTAATTTAGTATATTTGAATGTGCATTTGAAAAAAGTTAGTATCATTATTCTTTAACCTCCTTTAACATTTTATCTGCTAATTTTAAGTAAAAATGAACCAAATATAAACTTAATGGAATTCTTGTCTTTACAACGCATATTTTCAGCAATATTTGTAGCCATTGCTAGTAACCACTACTGTTGTATATTTCTGAATGCATTGATAATAGACAATAGATTATTTAAGTCAGAAAGAATATTTAAAATCTGATTAATATCTCATTAATTTGAACTGTTTTTTAAATTAGTATATTGGTTTTATGTGCTTATGAGCATTTCTCTGTTTCATAATTTGTGTTAAAAATTTACTTTCTTGTCTAGTCCTATAGCAGAGCTATAGCTTTAGAAAGGAAATCGTAATTGGTCCAATTTAGGCATATGTGGTTTTCACCAGATCTTGGCATCGTTATCGCATATCAGCTGATTTTAAAGTCAAGAGTTCTAAGGTACACATCGTAGTAAAGGCAATTACTTTTATACGGATTTGAATACTAGATCATATACCAGTGTTCTTTGGTGGTTGGGTTTCAATTAACCACACATCTCTGGAATAGAATTAAGTAATACCTTATGCTAGTTCCGGAGGTTAAACAGAAAAAAAAGAGATGTTTTGACATGAACCCAAAAACCCCAAATACTGGATAGAAATTTTCTGGATGTTCGTATGTATGTATGACGTATGTTCGGTGTTGCCTTCTAAATCACCTTATATCTCAAGAATTGCTAGACTGATTTTGACCCAAACTTGTCCAGATTACTTCTATATATGGGGCATCGATGCCATTAAGTTTTCAGCTTAAAAGGTCAATGGGTGAGGTTGTAGAGCAAGGTCACCATCAGTATCTTGAGATTTTGCCTAATTAAGGTCTTATTTTTCTTAGGCACATTTGTTAACAATTAACAAAAAATATTTGCAAAAAAACGTTTTTTGCAAAATAGCGCCTCCATCCCAAAAAAAAATGCTCTAAATAAAATACTGGCTAATTAGTTATACTGCATCGATAGTACCCCATCTCACCACAAGGAGCATTAGTGCAGCATTGATGTACAGCTGCTACGTTGTGAAGTCACAGGTGAGCGGTAGAATTAATAAATTGATAATATTTAAAGTGTAAGAAAGTATTTAAAGTGGCCGCTAGTACCACCACAGCCATTCAAATGAAATACGGTATGTGTGCATGCTTTAGTTGAATCATTGAATTAAGTAAACAAAAAATATTATATTTAAATAAAATTATAAATTAATTTGTGTGTGTAAGCCGTGCCTCGGAAAAAAGCCACATGACGGTAAAGTCCTACAACTGTGTTATCAGCCTTTTTTTAAGTGTTCATAGATGCAGTTATTAATGCTTCCGTACTTGTGATCTATTTCTTCGAGTGAGTTGATAAGTTGACTAATACCAAAGGTGGAATGCTTTTATGTTTTGTTACAACTTTGAAGCCATATCCCTTTTGCCTAGTGTAGATATTTGTTCAAAAAACTTTGTTAGGTATGTATATCTTTAGTGTGATGGTTATTTTATTTTGTTCCTTATTTAGAAATTTATTTGAATCCAATTTTTTTAAACATGTGCGAAGTAATTTTTTTACATTAGCTATTTTTTCTTTTATATCATTTATTTTATTTGCTAAAATAATGTACATTAATTAACATGACACAAATTACTTAATTTTTTTAAAGAAATTAAAAATATAACTTTATTTCTAAATACAAAGAGAATTGTAATTTTTGATCTTTTTATCTTAGATCTTTTTATTATAGAGATTTGAAAAACCACTGATGATACAATTTCAAAATATCACTAAATATTTCATTATTGATGTGTCTCAGCAATCAAGAAAAATTCAAGTGATTTTTAGAAATTAAATAATTTTAATAAATTTATTTTTGTGCTATGTATTTTTAAACAAAAAATCACATAGTGATTGAATTACCAAAAGTTTAATCTTTGTTAACCTGACCACAGGAGGGGAAAACCCTTCATTGTTTCTCAAATTTACAATATAATGACATACATGTGTGAGTTTCATAAAACCACAAAAAGAATAAATTATAAAACCATATTTTGAAGTTGAATTAGTATAATTTAAGAATACTAGATAACTTGTTTATGTAGTTTTTATGTAGTATTTGTAGGTAGAAAGAAACAGGGTTCTACACAGTTAAAATAATCTGCATTGTAGTGGGTTTTTAATTTTTTCCCCCAAATTGGGTACAACATATTGAATCAAACATTTATAATATTAAAAGAAAAACATGTTGAAGCCCGTTTTTCTGTTAATGCCTTCGTTATCGAGCTACAAGCTTTCAAAGTCGCAATAAAGGAAAAATTGTATTAACAATAAAATGAGGTAAAACGCACTGTATGAACAGTTTTAATGCATTCTACATTAATAATGTATACAATAACGAACTTTAAACAGTGTTGTGATATTAATATTAATAAACAATAATAATTAACAACAAACTGAACGGCTATATCAACCAATATTATTTTCTAAATAAAAATTAAATTCCAGCGTTAATATCAACTGATATTTGTTACTTATCGTAAATGAAACAAATCAGCTGGAAATACTTACTTAAAAAAGTATTATAAATTTAGTTGAATAAATCAGCTGTTAATTTACAATGCAGTTTGTATTACGTTGGGAAAATCCAACTTATTAACTCCTCATTTCATCTTTTTACTAATATACCTGTAATGGTAAAATTTGGTAGTGCTAGTAAAAATTAAGTTGAAAGCCTAACGGTTCAAATTTATTTTTTGGTGAAAGTTTTATTATCAGTTTCCTCATTCATTTAATTTAGTTTTATAAGATATATGTTCAAATAAAAACGCCTTCTTTAAGTGAAACCGAAAGAATAACGCCGTTGATGGTGTATGGGTATGGTAGCAGACTTCGGCCTTTAAAAGAGGTATGCGATTTATTAAATACATTTTCAAAGAGAACCGATAAGTAAATCGATTGAGATAAAGACAGTACAGCGATTTGAAGAAACCTATTAGTGTGACAAATCGTCTTTGCACCGGTAGACCAAGAACAGTCACAACTGATGGAAAGTCATTAATTATATGTGTTGCAGACCTTTGCTGAAGATTCTCATCATCGATTCAGAAGGCTGTGTTATTCAACACATCAGTTATTTTTCAGTTCAAAAAATTACTAAAACAAATAAATTTCACACTTCTTAGTTACTATACTGGTGCAGAAACTTTGGGAAGATGATTTTGACCAAAGAGTTGGGTATTGTGATATTATAATGCAAAAATTACACTGACGCAAATTTTTCTAAATCAATAATATTTGCTGATTAAGAAACTTATGTTAAATGGCCATGTGAATAAGAAAAACTGTCGACACTGGAGCGATAATAATCTCAGATGTATGTCGGAAGCTCATAAAAAGCGTCCTCAGAAAGTGAACGTTTGGGCGGGAATCGTCGGGTCATTGCATTGTAGGGCCTTTTATTTTAAATGACAAGCTTACAGGAGGCTCTTACTGCAACTTATTAACTGATAGGATTTTAACAAATATCCGGGAAACTGTTGGTTAAGAACTAAATAATAAACGTACGTTTCAGCAAAACGGGACACCACCTCGTTATCTGGTGCACGGAAAATTTTAAATTAACAATTTCCAAATCGCAGAATAGGTCGTAGAGGAACTATAGAATGGCCTGCCTGGTCCCCAGATATATCTCCTCTGCATTACTTTTTTTGGGAGTATCTCAAACATAATGTTTACCAACCAAAACCTGCACAATTGAAACGAAGAATAATTGACCAATCTGCTCGTGTACCACCAATCGTAAATTTGTTATACGTGCAGAAGAACACTCTAATAATATTAAAAACAATAAACCCGAAAATTCTAATTTTGCTAAACATATTTTAGATAATTGTTATTATACTTATAAACCAAATTACATTTTACTAATTTTAGATATTTCATACAATAATTTTAATACACATAATTTAGAAATTCCACATATATATTAACCAAAAAAATATAATTAACAGAAATCTTTTAAAGATAAAGAAATAATCATAACTAAAATATCATTTCTGATAACATGTTTTCCTTTTAATAACATTTCAATCTACTAGAGTATCTTTATATAAAGATACTGAAGAGTATATACTTTTCAGTATAGTGTTAACATGCAGTCATGACTGTATACATATTTTAACTTTAGACTAAATTAAGATATTTTAACTCCAGATGATCAATTGAAAAAACTGAAAGATCTCAAGGACTTAACACTCATTTGCTGGTCAGGCGGATATATCACTTATACTTTAAATTATTTTATTTATTATCAAGTAGAATGAAACAAATGCATAAATAAAAATAATACAATTCTAAATTGTAATTTTTCAATTAATAATTAATAATCAGATGTTTCACCAAATCTATTACATATACACATATGTAATAATGCCTATTAAATTACATATACACATTTTTAAAAGTAAATAAAATTTTTTTCACTAATGTGCCTTCCTCATGTAAAATTCAAATATTTCATTAATCAAAATTGTATTTGGCTTTAACTCTGGAACCAATGAAAATAAGTATCACTTATGACAATGTTGAAAAACTCTCAATGGGGGCTTATTACTGCAGTTAAGAAAAAGTCCAAAATCCAAAAAATTTGAACTTTGGGCTTTTTTTAGACACTTCGATCCAGTCCATTGGTCCAGTCGAATGCAATCAAAAGAGATGTGCACAAGTAGATGTTACAATAGTCCTAAATCCAAAATTTCAACATCATGCAAGATAGGTACGTATGTACAGATGTAACACCAAGACTAGTCAAAATGGATTCAGGGATGGTCAAAATGGATATTTCTGTTGAAATCTGAAAACCAACATTTTTTGTATACACGAGTTTTTATTTTCTTACTTCATACAAGTAAGTAAAAATATCAGAAGTTATTAATGAAATAAAATTTTATGTACTTTGCAGTTTGTATGTAATTTAAGCATACAAAGGAAGTCATATGGTGTCCACATCAGACTTTTTAACTATATAGAACCCCATTTCTTTCTGCCTCCAAATACATTTCAGATATGCAGTATAAAGGTTTATTATCCATTCTTAAATATCACAATGTATATTGATCTCGTAAATAAATATTTTACTATTATTAACCCATGAACAAAAGGTTCTTCTCATGTAAAGTAAGTAGGTAGTATGGAACACCATATCACAATCAACAGTGGACAAGGATCAGATGTGCTACCATCACACTCATAATAATTCTAATTTAATCGATTAAATCATTAATTAATAAGTAAATTTATTTTGTACCTGCTGCTCAAGAGAGTTATTCATTAGTAATTCATTAGCATCTGCTAAGTTTTTCACCAATGTTTTATAAAAAGAATAAATTTCTTCTTCTTCAGGAGCCATTATGATAGTTTCACTGGGATAAGAAGAGATTATTTCCATAGATGTCCACCTGGGTAAAAGTCTCTGTTTAAACATATAACAAAAATGTTCTGCTTTCTATATAATAAAAATGGTTAGTAATAGCAATAAACTTTACCTGTAGTTAGGTAAAAACCTACTCAGTAGGTTTTTCACCAAACAAAACAAATAAAATGACTCATTTTACATAAAAAATTAATAATTCGATTAAAATAACATTTCAGTGGGTTTATTTTTTTAATTTCTTGTACAGTTTATGTGAAAGTTATTGTTAATGACATCTATGTTAAAGGGGCTAGGAAACCTATTAAAATGCAAATTTTTATCAACTTTATGCTTTCTTTTATTTATGATCTTCGTGAAATTTTGTATTGTTTGAGTGCACCTTAACTATTCCAAGATCAATAACAACTTATAAATAAAGTAATTAAAAAAAAACATTTTCTATAGGATCAAATTGTAAATCTAAACCATTCTCAAATCAACTTAATCATACACACAAAATTTCATCAAAATCAGTCCAGCCGTTTAGCAGGAGTTCAGTCACACACACACACACACGGACAGAAGAAATATATTTGTAGATATATTTTTTTCTTTTTTTGAAAATTCAAATAATACATTAACATATTGACCACTGTGTTAATAAAATTTAATACATATGAAATATAGTCCACCAAACATGATACTTAAAGATTCAAAATGGAGACTGAATTTGTATCAGTTGCTAATTATCTTATCAGACTATGCTAAATTTCTTATTACCACTGTAATCTTACTATTTGTATACATCTATATTGCATTACAACTAACATCAAAATTTTACTGGAAAAATTTGCAAAAAGATTATTTAACTTGTATAAACAAAATTTACTTCACAATTTTTACTGTTCCTGTAGGAAGAATTTATCAATTAAATCAAACAGGTATGTTTGATTTTATTCATGCTGTAAAGGACAAAAAAACTCAATTTATCCATATCAACTTATTCACTATTGATGACTTAAAAGTAAGGAGTCAAAAATTCAAATGTTTCATCATATAAGGTAACTCTGCTAGAATCCCTTTTCCATCGCACGAACTAATCCAAGCAAATGACACATGCTGCTGTTATACATTTTAAATATATTTTTGAGTGTATTTACATGTACCCCAAAAAATCTTAAGGAGTGTTTCTGTAATCAAAATATTCCTTGATGTTGTTAATCTATTTCTGTTTGGTCAGAAATAATTGGTTCCTGTTCCTTTACTCTCATCATTGTATATTATTTATATCTTAATTTATCTTATCTACAGTTTCATTTCAGAACATTTTTTACAATGGGCGATTCGATTCATGTTGAATACAAGTCTCTTGTTGTGAAAAAATAGTGCCATTAAATAATACTTTATGCTAACATTTTTGTCTAAAATTAAAATTGACTAGATTCCAACAAAATGTAAACCCTAACTTTTCTGGAAAACTTGTCTAAAGAAAACACAATGAAAAATAATACGTTTTACCATGTTTTCTTTTTGGATCAACAATAAATCTTGTATAAATCTTTGGAATAATAATAATAAAGTAAATCGTGAGATGTGATAAACCAAAATATCTTATTTTGAAGCATACTTCTTCATGGACTGAAAAATGGCAAGGATAATTCCACTTTACAAAAAGTTATGAAAATTCTGAAAAGATTAGTGAGTAAAAAATTTGGAAGCTCCCCTGTGTGTGTGTTAAACACAAGTTAAAAAATTTACCTAAAATATACAATTATGTATGGATATGAAATATTTTTTATTGATGTACTTTTGAATCGTAGATAATCCAAAATCAAGCCGTGCTGCTTATTACAGCAGCTACCAAACTAACAATGATCCCAGCACTATAGGCAGCAACTAGCAAACCATCTATATAAAAAATTTAAGAAATAAAACACTTTTTCAGTGAGAAAAACATATGACATGCATACCATCTAAAAACACAGAAAAGTTTTCAACTAAACATTGATACGCGCCTTGTTAGTAATAACGCGCCTTGATTAAAATGAAACAATTCAGAAATCAGCAACAAGTAAAGATATTCCTAAAATCATTGCCTTAGATAAGATACATACAGTTTATCATCCAGAAGATTGGCTGCATATCTGTACCGACCACTTCCTGACTAAAGTCATTGCATATGCAACTCTATGTTGCACAGTTGAATATATAACTCTGAAGTTTTCTGCTTCTACAAATCTCTAGGGTGCTGGCCTCCATGGTGCAAATGGTAGCGTCTCAGCCTTTCATCCTGAGGTTCCAGGTTCGAATCCTGGTCAGGCATAACATTTTCACACGCTTCAAAATTTTAATTTCATCTTGTTCTCTGAAGCAATACTTAATGGTGGTCCTAGAGACAAAAAAAAATCTCTAGGGTGGTACTATTAGCCCACCGGGTTGTTCCAGTGGTGAACGTTGCGTTCACCACTTGGGAAGACGCGCAACGCGTCTTCCCAAATCAGCTGATTTGGAAGTCGAGAGTTCCAGCGTTCAAGTCCTAGTAAAGGCAGCTATTTTTACACGGATTTGAATACTAGATCGTGGATACCGGTGTTCTTTGGTGGTTGGGTTTCAATTAACCACAAATCTCAGATATGGTCGAACTGAGAATGTACAAGACTACACTTCATTCACACTCATACATATCATCCTTATTCATCCTCTGAAGTATTATCTAAATTGTAGTTACCGGGGGCTAAACAGGAAAAAGAAAGAAAGGGTGGTACTATTGCCTCAGTAAATCTACCTTTAAAACACGTGTCAATCAGACATAAACATAAAAGAATTGCGGTATTTTATAATTCTGTTTCTGCTATCCAAAAAGTAATATTGCTTCAGAGTAAGCTAAGTCAACATAAAGAAAATAAGATCTTTTACCTCCTTTGTAGCTAGCTACAGATCGAACCAAGTTTATTTGGTGGAGACCATTGTATACAATATATATGGAAATGAGATATCTATACTGTAGTGAATAAAGTATTCACTTTAGTACAAAACAATTTAACTGCAGTTCTAAAATTACCTTATTCTTTCTCAAATGATATATTAATAAATCTAAAATCAAAATTGATGATGCAAGGTGTGGATAAAGGATGGATTTTGTTATTAGAGGACAAAAATATGCTTTCTGAAAATCCAAAAAAAATGTTTAGAAAAATTATAGATCATACATGATTTCCTGCAAAAGATTTTTGAATAAAATTGGTGTTTATTCAAAGTATACTGTATGTAAACAAGCATCTTAGAAACTGTATGAAGTTAATATGTTATAAGATATCTGTTGGTCAGTTGTAGTCAGAAATTACAAAAATAAAATGTATAAAACTTTTTGGGAATTAAATCTATAAATTTTGCATTGAAGAGGTTAACTATATAAAAATTACTAACTTCTCTTCCTTCAGACTTCCCCTCTCCCAGAATTATTAAGATCTTGATATAGTCAAATAAATATTTGTTGGAGAATGTATCGTTAAATTTAAAATTACAAGAACATAATAAAATTATTAATCTTATTTTACAGATTAGTTTATTTTGTATAACACTCTCACCGTATTAATGTGCGTTTGAATAGCGACTAATTTACAAACAACATTTTTGGCATTTCCAAATACCTCAGTATTTGCAAAAATAAGTTTAATGTGTTTAAGTAATGTTGAATCCGAACCCTGAAACAAAATTTCAAGTTATACATATGAAATTGTATATTATTTGTATCGGTGCCAATAGCAGAAGATCTTAGTAAATCTTCAATCACATAACTTTATCAATGATTGAACTGTAAAAATGCACCTAAGAAAAGACATTATACAGAGCAGAGATCATTAATGAGATGCTACATTTTCTGTACAGTTTTCATACAGACAGTAAGGGGAGCCAGCCAACAAAGCCTTAGCACGTAGTAAATCTTTTAGCTAATGTCTTATAATACAAAAAATCCCATCAAATATTATATTTAACAGAAATTATTATCATGTTAAAAGTACACACTGTGTGGATGACAAACTAAAATAATAAAAGTTTACTTATAAATGCTCTTCTGGTCGTTACACCAGTGACACTAATAATAATCAACATCAAACAGAAACATAGTTTATCTTTTCCTGTAATAAACTGAGTAGTTTAAACCTAAAAATTTTTTTTGTTTCATTTAAAATTGATAAAGCTTGTTTTGGCAGTAAAATGCAAATTACACACAAATCAAGATATTTTGGTATTAATAATTAAAATTTCTTTGATCTGTACTCATGTTACTTACCACCTCCTGTTTACGCTTGCTTCCACTTATGTTGTATTTTAATTATTTTCTTTTTTTTTAAATATTATTAACATGATCAAAATTTCGTAAGTTTTTTTTTTTTAAATTACCCATATAATTTTCTTCTGCATTTTTATATGAGAAAGACTATAGGAAAAATTAATATCATCATTGAACAATATGAAATAATATGAAAAGGCCCAGAGAAAGATTATCCTTCTCCATCTACTAAAATAATAAATTAATAGTACTTTTTGATTAAACAGAGATCATTCTAACAGCACGCTGCGACTGTTAGGTTGAGGATATAAATAAAGTGATACAAATAAAGGCCTGTACTGTATGTATATGTTTGAGCTTTTTTATATAATAAATAAATATAATTTTAAATTAACCAAACTTAACCTACGTTCGCTAACCTTGACTAGCGAGCGTAGGTTAAGTTTGGTTAAATTAATATAATCTAACTAAATGTTTGAAATCTTTTTTAAAAGAATCATTCTTCCTTCTGAAAACAGGTGGCCTTCATTTAATCATAAAGTACCAAATTAATTATCAAACTTATTTAATGATATTATCAATGTGACACTCTCATCTATAATTCTAAATTATCCATATAAATTAGCATCACAAAATGAAGTTTCCTAATGAATTAGGGAACTTGTTTTTTAGAAAGTGAAATCCAGTCCCACCACTATCTATTACTTTAATGAAATTTTTCATTGAACCTAGCTTAATGTGTGATGGTGGAAGGTAAACTTTTGCTGTACTTACAAAGTTCTTTTCTCCTACCTCAATGTTTTTGGCCCCTCTATTTAATGTAATGATTCTTCCTAAGTCTGCTGTCCCACTCACAAAGCAGAATTTAATATACCCAAATTGTAATCCAAGTAACAATGCTCTCATTTTCAGGTCTCCACAAATCTTTCTCATACTGAATCATATCATACACAAGTTTCATATTTTCATGTTTCCATGTGAGCTGCATGAACTAAGTAAGGGATCGATGGGATATTATTTCTAACATGAAGAAGGTCTGCTTTCAAACTACACTTTGAGGAGTCTATAAAATACGCCATTCATCAGGATGATGCAAATGTAGTTTCTAGTAGAGATTCCACATCATTGGAATAAACTAAGTCCTCGTACTGGAAGATGAAACGTTCATATTCACACTGCCTGTCATGAAAAGCACTTATTTTAATATTGTGTTGTAAAAGAATTCATCCTTTCAGTCATGATGTGACAATTTCAGCTTAATTCTTGGATAAATTCAGATCACGAATAAGAACATTTAATTCTGACCAATTAATTAAGTGTGATTCAGTATTTGTATTTTCTAAAAAGTCTGGGTCTCTCCTTTGTTCATCATTTGATAAATCTGTACAACCTTCAACATCAATAGCTTCATCTTCATCTAATACCTATGTTTTGGTGTACTGGAATCTGAAACAGTGGATTATGAGGCACTGGTCTTATAGAAGGGATAATATCAGGATATTTAATAGTATGTCTAGACTTAGCTGTTAACTCTGATATTTTCATTATACACAAATAGCAGTCTGTGAAGTGATTTTTTCAGTTCTATCCTAAACCATTGTAATTGCTAATGTCTTGTAATGAGATCCATTCAATTGACTAGTCAACAGTGTTTCACATGAATTGCACCAAAATCCTGTCCTGGTCACTTACTTTACATCCAAAATATAGTTCATATGATTTTTTTTTATCAGTGGAATTATATTTCCCCTCTGAAACTTTAATGTTACCTCACCACATATGAAGCAGAAACTAACTGGGTGGTTAATTCAAGCGTGTGGCTTTTTTATTAAAAGGTTTTCTGCAGTACACTCTCAAACAAATATTACAACATTTTAATCACTGACTTTACAGGGAAAAATAAATTCAAAAATTGATAGGAAAAGAAGCTATACCACTAAATGTTACCCATATAAGAACTCACACTTGACTGATGTAGTTGCGATTTTTCTTAGTCAACATGATATACTGTTTATTGTTTACAGTATTACATCCAGCACTGAGTCATCAAAATGAAATTCATATACGCTGCTAATTTGTTGCTAATACCATGTGACTAATGGGTGACTTAATTACATTTAGAAAAAAAAAATGACAATCATATGTGTATCATTTGTAACTCTTATAATTATTGTGAAAGTAATAATAATATTTATTTTTCAGCATTTCAATAGGGAAATTCTGATTACATATTTACAACCAGTGTCAAAAAATACATAACATTCAGCACATATTGTCTAAGTAACAAAATCATTGTTGACCAATGTAGTAAATAGACTAAAGATGCCTTGATGGAAACTATCACTTGAGTTATGAAATTCATTTTCAACTGTTCATCAGCACTGCTGATAGGATGCATTTATTACGCTCTCAATGAAGATGTGATTACAAACATCTAATCACATAAAGATCATTTTACATAACATCTAATCTAGTTGCATATAAGAACAAGGAGTTGGCTAACCAACTCTTTACATTAGTCCTGGGTACAACACAACTATTGAGAGACAAAAAACACTTTGGTGTTGTTTTCTTTGGTATAAATGGTAATCAACATGATACCAATTATAATTATTTTTCTGAAAATAGTACTCCCTGTGAAGAAAATTTACCATGTGTATGAGTGAATAGCTGCTTATCAGAAGGTTTGGCACGTTCTGATGAAGGTAATGAATGATAAACAATTTTATTTCTCGCTTTAGTGGTGCACTCGATCTTGAGAATGATATGCTATTTGCAGGAGTAACTTGTGTCATGTCAAATTATCTACAATTGTTAGATATACATAACCAGTGAAGGTGTAATACATTTCTGTTACATACCGTCTATTACCTTGTATTACATCTCTTCCAAACCTTTAAAATTATAAACAATATGGACACAAAAGATAGCTATATAATCAATGAAACATTTCAGACAATGATAAAAACTCACAAATCACTGATATCAAATGTAACTGTAAATCAATTCAAAATGAGAAGGAAATTTTACTGTAGAATTAACATATTATTGTTGTATCATTAACAGTAAACTTTGTTAAATAGCAGAAGACACTATTTTTTGTGAATTTAATAGTGTTAAGAATACTGTTTTGAACCCAGTGTCTGTAGTTTTTACATTAGGAAACAAAAAGTATTCCAGCTGTGAATGATATATACATCCGTCTTCTTAGACAACTATTCTTGTTCAGTTGTTTTTATTTTATTTAAAATTTCAGTGAGATTAACATGTTATTTTGCTATATCTTTTATAGCCTTTACACAGTTCTTTATACTTATTTGGTCAGAAAAGTAGGCCTTAAAGGGAACATTCAAATACCAAGTATACTAACAATTGTTTTATTACTTTGTTTGGCAGCTGTGTTATGAAGCAGCAGTTTTATGTTTTCACTGTAAACAACCACAAAACAAAACCACTTACAAATGAAAAGCCTAGCAAAATTTTTCCAAATCAACATTAATATTATTACTTACATTTATTGTTACTTATATATATATATGTTATCTTATTTGTTTGTATACATCAATGTTATGCGTGTTATGTGTACATAAGTGTTTTGTGTTCGATATAGCAAGGCTTACGTAGCTGTTCTGTTTTACTAAATAAATAAATAATTTTTTTTTTAAGCTGTAGGGATATTGATTGTTGTGGTCATTCCATCCATCTTTCTGAAGGCTTTGACATCAAATTCAATTGATTCTGATGCTTTGGAAATGAATCCTTCTGATCCTCTGCAGTAAATTATAGAGGATGTCTTGCTGCCAACGTCAGATGATACCGGCTCTGATAGTTTGGTCAATAGTGCAACAATGCAACTCCTTGCTAAAGCTTGTGGGGCAGGTGAATTCCTCGCCCTCTCAATTAAAGGCATTCATGTTCTTGGGGGTTCTATTTTTGTTTTTCCTAAGTCTTCTTTTTCTAATACTTTTATCTATCTTCTTAGTTCCCTGCATGGGATTTTTTGTAATTTCTACTTTGGCTTCAGGCTTCTTCTCTATTCTACATTCATTGTCAAAAGTTCATTCCTCAAAGGAGATGAACTCTTTTGTTTAATAGCTGCTGTTTTTTTCTCCTGTTTTGGACTGTCTTCTCTGGTTGTACGATTTCTAAGTTTGTTGTTCACAGTAAGTTCAAACATACTTGCTAATGCTGGTACTAGCTCCACAATTACATCCTTTGCTTTGAAAGAACTTGCAAGAGTTGATGCAGCTTGTGCATATGACATTACCTTCGGCGATCTATTTTTGATGATTTTCTTCACTTCCACCCTGGACGTGTGTGTAGATGTTATTGTATGGATTTGGGGTTAGATTTATATGGGGCATTATTACTATTCTTACTGTTCTCTCAATTGTTAATTCATTTCTAATCAATGATTCATCTTTAACTTCTACTTTTGCTACATACTCTAAGTTGTTAATATTACTGAAGAGGTTGGGAAAAGAAAGTGTTAACCCACATCAACCTCATTTAGAGATATTGCAATTTTAAAATTTATAGAAATCTGTAAATTAGGATTCTTATAAAAAATTGAATTGAAAAACAAATTTTTAAAGCTTATTTATATATATATATTTGCTTCTATAAGTTAAACTCAAAACATTATTATAATTATTTTATATTTTTAAATATTTAATAATATTTTAAATACATGACAACATGTGGGTTAGCATTTTGTTCCAGCTAAAAAAAATTGGATAGCACTTTCTTACTCCGAGTAAATTATACTTTCTTTTCATTTGCAAAACTGATGTATATTTTGTTTTTTCAATACATTTTTTTAAACTAAAGCTACAAGTTAACTACACAAAACAATACATTTAAGCTACAAAAATGCATATTCAAAGCTAAACTTGTTCAAAATTATTAAATAAAATTGAGTACTAGTAAAAAAAAAAAGAAAGTGTAATATACTAAAGATTTGAATGAAACACAAAGAATTTGTGAAAAAGAGTTGCCTGTGACAAAAAGAGGTAAACCAACAACAAATTGGGTCTGAACTAACAACATAAATGTCCAAACAAAACACTAAAAAAGTTCTACTCCACTAATTCATAGTTTTCATTGTCATAATCTTTATCCTCTTGCCTTACAATGGGATGTAGGTTCAAAGCAGCAGGTACAAACAAAGGGAAGCATTTTTTAACATCTTCAGTTTTTTTTTCATTGATGTGGTTGCCTTCCCTGTATTTTGTTCTCAATAGCCAATTTCTTGTTGGTTTACCTCTTTTTGTGAGTGAATCTTTTCGAAAATCTTCATTAAGCCTGTATTTTATCTTGACTGTCGTAGGCAACTCATTTTCAAACCTAAAGCAGATTACTTGGTTAAACTTTAATCTTTCTCCCAGTCCACACACATCTTTTTTTGGCTTTAATATTTTGTGTAAGAACTGAAAGATCATAGATATCCTCTTTGGTGAGTTTGGTTACTAGGAATTGTTTTTTCTAGCAAAATTGAAGTATGTCTTTCCAGTGATCTGGTGTACATACATTAGGTTCACATTGCTGATGATATTTTTTGATTTTTGCAAAATCCTTGTCAAAAATGAGATATGTAGTCCCTGGAATCAAATAATAATGTTCAATTTCTTTGACGTGGCCTTGTTTGATCAGGTGAAGGTACAATGCCATTAGGTTATAATTCTTATTTTGTCCTCTACATTATTATCAGAAAATATAACTAATTTCTCAAATTGAATATTACTGTTATAAACATATTTTAATAAGCAACTGCCTGTTTCATCACTCCCCTAGTGGCGATAGTTTCATCCCAGATAAACATATGGCCAATTGATGTTCCACAGTTGTGTATTCCAACATTGTAGCCCACAATTTTTGGAGATAAAATGCAGGATCACATGAAAGCTTAGGTGTCAGTAATGATTGTTTAAGGTTGATAGTAATCACATGAACTATTTTAGGATGCTCTTTTGTCTGGGTGCAAAAGAGTTTATCCTGTAAAGCTTCAGCTTGCCTTAAATGCAACTCATGTTTTTTACAAGCATCACACTTTTCTTCTTCAGTTGCAGCTTGACTTACGGTTATCTGGAATTCATCACATGTTTTGCAAATATCTGATTTGGGTACTTTAAATTCAATATTGTAATTTTCATAAAAGATCCTTCTATATTTATCTTTTTTTAAGGTTTGATTAGGTTGTCCTCACAAAATTTAAGGAAGTAATTTCGATACAATCTATTGAGCTTACAATTGAGGTAGACGCAATCTGGGTTTTGGAACCTATTATAATGGGACTGATATTTTGGAATTGATGCTATATGGTAATGCACAGTTTGAACTTGGAAGATCAGGGACTAAATACATTATTGTAATAATACATTTTTCATATAAAAACTAAAAAAACTAAATATTTAATTAACATTAGTGACTTAGTTGTTTTCTTCTAACTACTTGGTGCAATATAGGGCTAATCCACAAAAACTAAAAGAAAGAAACTTTAGTTGCAATATGGTTCTAAGCCACAAATCACATTTAACTTTATTTTAGCAAAACTGTTTAAAATAATTATATAACAGTATGCCTAATAGTTTAAGTATTTATTTCTATGAATTTCAGAAATATTATGTTAAACCTAGTTTGTATTATAACTATAATAATAACTTAAGTGATAACCCTCACAATTTTGAGGTTATGAACTGATATGATGCTATCACACACTTACATTATTATTTCCTTCTTTTGATGATTTCTCAGGTGCATAGCTGGCATTGACATCACTATCATAGAAAGGTCACTGTCACTGCTAGAACTCATATCAAACAGTTTTTTCACAATGTTATTGTGCAAACCAGACTACCCACTATTCTAATGATGAGGGTTTGCACTGTATTCCTCTGAAATAATCTAACACCTGTTAGTCAAAATAATGCATAGTGATTCTAGAGACATCTAACGATAAAAAAGTAACATAACTGGGTTGTAGATTAAAGCATTGGCTGACAGGTTGTGCTAGTAGTCTAATTTCTCCAGAAATGAGGGTTAGCACTTTCTCCTCCTGACCCTTCAATTTATTTATCTCCTGTTTTGATGTTTTTATGGCATTTATTTTTTTCAATTATAAAGAAGTTAGTTTTTTTGCCATTTTGAGGTCTTAGACTTGATTTACAAAATTGATATGTATATATTTTACTTAACATTACAGTGGCAGCTCGCATATAGGCATTGTGGAACTGCAGCACCCCCTATTTCCACTTGATATTATCGATAACATTTAATATAATGAGTTCTTTATTCTTTATACTTATACAATATATAATCCTTAAGGTTAATGTCAGTAGCTATTCCCCAGTTTATGAAAAAGATATAAAAATCTTTGTATGAAACTGTGTGCTTCACAGTTCCAGTGGCATAGTGTTTGGCTGTTGTGTGCATGTGCACATAACATAACGCACACAAGGGAGAGAAAACACTGTCGTTCCTGCAGTGACTCTGGTGTGGGGTTGGAGGGTAGTTTTTTTTATTCCACATGTACATAGAACATTCCTTGTTCATACCATTTTCTAGTTTAGTCAACAGAAGGAATATGAAAGCGGTTTAACTGTTTTCAATAGTGATCAGAAAATGGCAGAAAGCAAGGGCTCTTTGATTGCCACATCTCCAAAAACATGCTGGAAGGGTGAAAGAGAAGGTAATTATTAAAAACTAATTGTGTATACATAATTTGTTTCTGTATACATAGAAATTTAAAATAAGCACCATTGAACCATAGTGTTTTTCAGCAGATATTTTATAAAGTTATTATTTAATAATACTAAAAACTATCTGCATTGACATTTTATTATTTATTCGGTTTTTAAGCATATATTCTTGAATGTGATAAGTGTAGAATTAGATTATTATCCTGCTTCCAGCTATTCTATTTGATTCATTTTTTTTTGTTCTTTTATTTTACAGAAAACTTTAACCATGGTCTTGAAAAGGCCCAGAAAAAAATTTTCTGGAGCAGCACCCCCATAATTTTAGCTACAAGCTGCCACTGAAACTTTAATGCTTTTGAACCAACTTCATAGTTAACACTGTTATTGCATAATGATTATTAAAAAATCTTAATTTTCACAGCCATTTTGAGGTGAACCCGACGGCCGAAAGCGACCATTCGCGTATTTTTGTAATTATCTAATGATGCTTAAACTGAATCCCCAAAAAAACAAAATCCGGGACAAAAAGTGTTCCACAAATACATATTGAATTCAATAACGAGCTGTTCGTTCATTGATAAAAGGTTAAATAACAAGTTCTAATCCAACTTATTATACAATTAAAATATCCTTACCTCTATTATATGAATTCCTACAGTATCGCGGTATATAAACAACATTCCTGTCAAACATTCATCATAATAATGACTGTACTGGATTTGTGCAAGCTTACAAAAATTTGCTCTAATTACAGCATACCCTTCATTATCATATCCAAATATGTATGTCAAACGATGGATATATGTTTTCTGTAATATGTGAACACAAAAAACACTTTTGAGAATTTGATTAAAAATATTAAGGGTAAGTCTAATTTTAGTGAAAAACTTTTGCAGAGTTCAAGACTACAGTATGGAGACTACTTGCCCTATCTTGCATATATTATTATCTCGCTTCATTATTTTTCTGACCACCATTTTGCGTTTTTCAATAAAAATTTATATCCTAACAGATTCAGGATGTTAATTAAATTTAGTGTACGTGTACCCAGTAAGTAACACCTATAAAATAAAAAATTAAATTTTTCTCAAAATTCAAACATTTAATCTCATTTAGAGTTTTAATTATTAATAGTTCCGTAAATATATAGTGACGTTTGTAAAAAATTGTCAAACTGTAAAATTTTGTGATCTACATTAACAATTTCACCATATCACAGTTGTTTATGTTTCAATGAATAGCGAGTGTTTTTTTGCTCATAATAAAAGGCTCAATATTTTATTTAAATTAAAAATAGTTCAATAAAACCAGTATTTTCAGAGCTATTAACGATTACAAACTTTATATGGCTCCCATTTTGGAATTTTCAAATCGATTTATTTGGCATAAGATGTTAATGGATACAAACATGTATGCAAAACTCATTAAAATATCTCAATCCGTTGATAAATTTTTATTGAAACATCACAATATTTTGATTTTGGAGCGGACGGGAGAAAATGAAGCCAGATAGGCCATTTGCCGACATGAAATTTTTTTTATGTTTACATGTCCTGAAACAGCTCCTTAAGTTTGGCCTATCCCTCATGGGTTAATCTTCTTCTTTTTCCTGTTTAGCCTCCGGTAACTACCGTTTAGATAATTCTTCAGAGGATATGTATGAGTGTAAATGAAGTGTTAGTCTTGTACATTCTCAGTTCGACCATTCCTGAGATGTGTGGTTAATTGAAACCCAACCACCAAAGAACACCGGTATCCACGATCTAGTATTCAAATCCATGTAAAAATATCTGGCTTTACTAGGACTTGAACGCTGTAACTTTTGACTTCCAAATCAGCTGATTTGGGAAGACGCGTTAACCACTAGACCAACCCGGTGGGTTCATGGGTTATTCTATGTACAGGAATGTATATATTAACATTTCTTTTTAAGATTTTTTCTCTGGCTGTTGATGTAAGCAGTCAGATACGATCTTTGTAAACTAATCTAGTATCATAGATTAAGAAGGCAATGAATACTGTTCTTGTTAATTTATGATAATGTGAAATTGTGAGGTCCGATACTGTGACTTTGTGAGAACCGGTACCAGAAATATTGAGTTCAGTGCAACCATTGAAAATTAAAATTAGAAGTGATAAAATTAAATGCTTAGGATGCATTACTCATCAAATAAACAAAGTTTAGAAACTCACTATACCCGAAGTTGAGGCACGACCGATGGGAAGGCACGAGGAACAACAACAAACATATGCTCCACGTACTATGCGACTAGTACACGCGAGTGTACCATACGGCGAATGTATCTTGTCGGTCATTTCGTTAACTCTGATTATTTCATAATTCTGTTCAATTTTTAAGACGTCTCACAACACCGGCTTTCGATATTCATCTGGTAGTTGGAAAAAATTTATCTGAGATTTTTTCATTATATTTTGTTGACGTGACAAATATTCTGCTACACCCCGACTTTTTATTTTCGTCCAAAACAGCTCAATCAGGTTAAGTTCAGGGTGATGTGTGGCAATTTTAATAAGTTGTGACTAATCCAAAGATCGAAATAGTACCATCGTAGCGGAACTTATTTATTCGTACTAATTCTATGAATTAAGTTTTTAACATATCTGTTGATCACGGAATACACCTGGTTTGTAGCAATTTTACAAAGTCTTATTTTCTGCAATTAGAATTCGGCACCTTGTGCAATTTTACGAGTTGTATAATTAAATAGCCAACATATGTAATAAAAACTTTATTAATATATATATACTATTTAAAACTGGCTTGTTCCCTTCAGGCCTCCGTTGCTGGCAACACATCTCTTCCAAAGTTTTTTTACATTTCGTTTTGAGGATGGCGTGCAGCTGTAGTATCGCATCTCATTATGGCTTAAAATCGACGTCCCTTAAATGTTGCTTTCCATTAGGAAAACACGAAAAAGTCTATTGGAGCTAAGTCTGGACGGTAGGCTGATCGAGTCTAAACGGTTGTCTCTTACTTTGCCAGTTAATGGTTGATAAGAAGTGAAGTATTGCGTATAATATCTCAAACGCCGTAAAAATTTCATATAGAACAACTTATTTAGTGAATGACGTGGAATGAAATTAAAATTCACTAAGCTTTACTGTAAAAAAAATCCCAACATCACTTTCATGTTTGACCGACTCGTGCGGATTTTTTTCGAGATAACCCTTTCATACCCACTGAGACGATTGCATCGGTCTCCATATCGCAGCCGTGAGCCCAAGTCTTATGTCATAATTTTTTTCAAAAATCTTTCATAGACATTGGCCCGGTCAAGAAGGTCTTGACTGATGTTAACACGATTCTTTTTCTACCATCTCTCAACAAACCAGAGAAAAATAAAAAATTAACAATGATAGTGTGACACAAACAAACGGCGTTGTATTTCTGAAATTGCTACTAGGTAGCTCTATTTGTTGTAATACGCTCTGTACACTGGTTGGCCATCTATTACAACAGTTAGATCTTTTTTTGAACGCATATCGTTCGTTATAATAGCAACCGTTGTCAATTTTCAAAATTGAATGAGGTGGAAACTTTGATTCTAACTTTGTTTTAGTTCTCAAGACTCATGTTCTTCTGGTATTTTCCTTCTAAATTATAAACAGACATTTTAGAATTATGATAAACCATTAACTTGTAAGTTGCATTCTTATGTCGATGCTGATTTTTCAAATGCTAAAAAGGATAGAAAAATCATAAGTGGATTTATTATAAAAATAAAATGAATGAAAATACCCATGGGAAAAGAGGGAATGTTGAAATATAAAGAATGCACCGATTCCACTTAAATAAGATATTAACCAACAGAAGGCATTTCTTGATCAGACACACACACAATTTTTTTGATTTCAGATGATTTCTATTGTAATTTGGTTGTTACACAAAAATGTTCATTACTAATAAATTTTTCAGTCATTGAAGCTGTTAATTTTCTTAAAATAGTAGCTAGATATATTTACCTTAATATTATTTCCTCAGTTTAAATAACTAATATGGCCTTTAATCACATTATATTTTACAGCCAACTGTGTATCTTTTGCATTCAGAGTAACTATTCTGTTGCTGTTTTAATGGCAACTATTTCATATCCTCCCAAAATCAATTTGGCTTCTGCATTTCTTCTCTTCAATACTTGACTAGTAATTCTTTCTTACTATTTCCTTTCCAATTGACATTATTTCTTAATTTTCAATATTACTTTTATTACTCTTACTAGGAATATATGATCATCATATTGATTTCTGACCCGTTGTATCTTTTTACTACATTTTTGAATCTTTCTTCTGCAATCATACATTCAGTTTGGCATTTAGTTTTATCTCTTGGTGATTTCCATGTGCACTGCCTCCTTTTATGATATTTAAACCAAGTATTTGTTATGATAATTTCTTTTCTTTGCAATATGGGTTCTTCTTGAACTTCCCTCTACCTTAGGATTCTAATGTCCCAACATTATTATACAACATTCTTTATCTGCCTCATAATGTTTATGTAACATTTCTACCTTATCAGTTTTAATATTGACTAGTTAGTATGTAGAAAATCTTTTGTTGTTTTTTTTTCGTTATAAAAGTGCAGGCATCAACAGCTATGGTCATTAGTCCACTGGATGTCGGTAATGGGTAGTGTATGAAAAGATGCCATGCCTTACCAGGATTAGAATCTGAGACCTCCAACCTGAAATGCCAAGACACTACCTATTCAATCACGGAGTTCGGCTAATCTTTTGTTTTCATTCCTACCCTGAATTAATTATTCAATCATTAATAAAAATGTTGTTCCTACACATTTTACTATTTCATAGTGTATAATGATTCTTATAGCATTTCTTCCATTTAATTTCATAAATAATAAATTACAACATCAAAACTGTTAACCTTACCTTTTCTTTCCATTTATACAAAAAAATAATATTGTTTTGTAAATTTTCTTCGGCAAACACATTTATTGTGATAGTTGTTTGCATATTATGTCTATTAAATGTATTATTATTTCTTTAAAATAATCTGCCAATCTCACGAAGTTGACTGTATAAGCATACAATTCAGAATTTTAAGTAATTTTAATGTGCATACCTAGACCGATTGTACTTACATTTTCAAGCGGCATGACAAAGATGCTTAGATTAATACAGATAACAAGGCATTACAGATAAAGTAGGAAATGAGAATAAAGATTATACTTTTATAATGTAATAAAGATTATACTTTTTATTATGTTATTACATATTAGCAACAAATTAGTTTACTGATGATTTTTTGTTATCAGTAGGATTAAGGAAACTATGAAGGAAATACATAACCTATTTGTGGGGAAGTAGAAAATGCACAATATCCTTTATCTTCATACAGCTAAATATGACCATCAGTTTTACTGGCCAATCAAGACATTTGTTTGTGAATAGGGGAAGTACTATAAAATAACCCGTACTGTAGGAACTAGCCAAGGGTTCAGAGATGTGAGTGTCCAATTCTATATTAAGTATTAATTCTTGATTAAGTAAGTAAATTTAGTTTACATTAAATAAATTATATAAAACTATTTATTATATACATTTAAATAAAATGTAATTTTAAATGATTTGTATTACATAACTATTCTTAAACGATTAATTTTGAAGTCTGTAACGTTAGTTTCTATTTTTTATTAAATAAATGTGCAATTTCTATGGGAATATCCACAAAATTAAATAAATTGTTATCTAATGTAAGGAAAAAGTTAAATAATTATTGTTAACATATAGCTTATACATTCTAGAAATTGAGGATTATATATTTCGGTATAGTCATATATATCTTTCCACCAGTTTTGAAGATACAAAACATATTGCAATTACTTACATTTGGTGGGGTAAAATATTAAACTCGTCTGAATCAAATAATGTACAACCGGTTTGGAAAGCAGTAGATATTTATTTATTACTAACTCTTACCCTGTTATACTTTTCAAAATTTTCCTTCATAATATCGTACATTGATTGTCTGTTTAAATCCATTTTACCCAAATGTTAACTAAATTATATGGAATAAGCAAATCAGAGCGCACTTTTAAACATAATTTTTGTTAACTTAAACCATTCGATTGATCTGCAGTTACCGTGGGAACAAGTCGTCTGTTAACATAGAGTGCAGTGTGATAGCTTTAACCAATTCGTGCGAGGTTGGTTTAAATTGCTGGCTGGTGTAAGGTTATGTTTACTGATCGCGTATATGCAGTTCAGGTGTGATTTGCCTTAATAAAAATAACTCTTGCCTGAAGATTTGGACCTACGATGAATAAAGGGAAGAGGACGAATAAAAAGAAAAAAGAAATTGAAACAGTTGTAAACGACAGCTCTGTAATCAATCAGAAGATTATAAGGTATCTTAAAACGTGGGAAAGTAACAGAAACCAGTGGAAATTTGAAAAAGTAAAACAAATAAGGCTTGTTACGGGAATGTTGGATTGCGAAAAGGTAAGGATTAGTGTAAAGCGGATTCATATAGAATTTAAAAAAAAAAATTCTACCTAGTACAATTTAGAATGTTTATTTCAGATAAATATGATAGCGTGTAATTTTAATTACATACATATTTTTTATGTGTAAATGTGTATGTGTAATATTTTGTATGTGTATGTGTAAATCTGTCCGAGATATAATAACAAGTACTGAAGATTTCAATATGATTCTGATGAATACGTTGATAGCAGAAATTGGGAGAGCTACTATTGAACATTTACTTTACTTTTTTATCTTGTAAATTAATTGAAAACGTAAAAATTATATTTTGTTAAGAATTCTACACCAGGATGTGTGTTTAGATTTTTGTTTATGTTGTGGCTGTATTGATTTGTTCATTTATATTTATTTTATTTACAGAAAAGGTTTTCTTTTTCGCCAGCCATTTTTATAATTAATAAAAATTAATATTTTCTCCATTCTTTAGAATTTGCTCTAAGTAATAAACAACTACAAGTATTCTCTATTTTATCCGACGAAATTATTCAATTATATTATTCCAATGCTTTTATATAAATAAAATCATCTCCATATACGTCTATATAAAAATAAAATTTTTACAATAAATTGTAGATTTTAAATATTTTTACTTGTTTTAAATTTTCATCTACAAGTCTCTTATTTTCGATTTCTATATATTGCAACTTTGAATGTAACTGAGCAATATCATCTTTATGTGACTTAAAATCTTTATTGAAATAATCTTTTATAATTTTCAAACTATCATAGAAATCTTTTGATATCCAACTCGCCAAATTAAAAATTAATTCATTCCTTAAATAAGTACAATAATCAAAAAATCTAATGGATTTGTACCCTTTGAAATGATTTTATATGAACTATTTTGGGAGCTCGAATCTTAGCGACCAAATGATTGTATTAATATTTGAGATTCTTTATTACGATACCAATTTTTAGATTCTTTCCCACCATGTTGACATAATTTTGTTGCATTAAAAAAACCTGTATTTGTATCAATAATTAGCTTGAAATCACCAAAGATACCACATGAATAGTTGTCTTTGATGTGTTCGTAACACACATCTATTAAACTCATTTATCTCTATACATAAATAAGATAATTTTTGCAACAACAATAAAATATTGATTTTAAATATTTTTACTTATTATATAGAATCATAAAAATGTCTAATATTTTCGATAAATTGAATAGTTTAAATTATTGTAATAATATTAAAAAATATTAGTGAAATGATACACAATAGGCAATATGAAATTGAAAAATGGAGTTTACAAAGACAGAAAATGGTGATTCAATTATTGCATCAATTGAAGGTTTTGGAAAACTATTTTTACCACAAAGATTCAATGATCTTACACTATCAGATTTGAATGAAATTAATAATTCTAAAGAAGTTTATATAATATATAAGGGTATGAAAAAACTGTCTAATGCTCATAATTATCATGATGTAGAGTTTGCATGTGGTAATGATGTTCCATATTAAGTTGTAACAAACAATAAATTGTCATGGTTGAAAAAAATAAGATACAATCTAGTTTTAGTTTTTGTAAGGAAAGTAAATTAACATATATTAAAAAACTAAACTAATTAACGAAATCGAACAGGATAATAAAATGGATATAGGCTAATTTTTATTATTTTTTTGTAGTTTGTCACCATGTTAATAATTCTAAATAATATATGTTATTTTTTATTTTTTTTTGTAATTGATTAACAGATGATGAGAGAGACGATTCCCAATTGACGTCATTTACTAATCATGTAAAAGATTGTGGATTCCTCATTGATGTCATAGGAAACAGAATTATGCTTTTTGTAGTAAATACACTCTTTCTTGGTGAAAATTTAACTAGAAAGAGGTAGTCTGTCTCAAAAAAAAACCTCAGGTTCAAGCACAATCTTCAATTGTTATTTGATGTATTGATTTATGAAGGCGAGGCAGTCGTGCTTTGCTATGCTTTTTGTAGTAAATACATTATTTCATGGTGAAAATTTAACTAGAAAAAGGGGGGTCACTCTCGTGAAAAAAAAACCTCAGGTTCTGCGTTAGTGGCTCTTGCTCAGGACTGGTTGGCCTGATGCTAAACCTAAGGTTTCTATACTACTGTTCTATAATTATTGCAACAATAGTTATAATTTTAAATGTTATATAATTATTGCAGATAACTTGTATTTATTTAATGTGACTAACTTCTACATCTATTGAGTTTTATTATCCTAAATAATTTTGGTTCAAGAAGGAATATATTACCTGTGCTGGAACAATAATGGCATGATCCTCTAATTACAATGGCTTTACCTCATTTAACTTTGGCTTATGCACTGTAGAGTTGGTTTATACTAAAGTTTCAGACTACATTACTATTCCTTTTTTTTGTTTACATTCAGCCAAGTGGTAGAGGCCAATTGTTACATATGCTAGTACTACTAAAAAAAATTAACATGCTTTCTTTCAATTAGTGCATTTTGTGTTTGATTGTATGTTAAGCCATTTTACATGGGTTAAGGTATATTTTAAATCTGATCTGGATGAAACATTTCAGAATAGGTTTTGAATGTAATTTTTTCTTCACAAACATTTGAGGTTTATAACAGATGGTACATTTTCAAGTTAAAGTGATTAAAAGAAAAATTCAGTAATTTAGATACAATCATCTTGTGAAACTATTGTGTTTCTTTGATCAAAAGTTGTAAGAAGAAAATGAAAGTAGTAAAGTTTCCTTTTTTTATATTATTCGACCTTGCAAATGGATTTGCATGTATTTGAAGGATAAAGATGAGGTGATTAATAAAATCAGTGAAAAAAAATGCTAGACCTTGGACCAGGAATCAAATCCAAGACCATAGGGTAATTAAATTAATATTACTGTTTTAACTGGAAAGTAGTTTAATTTATTAGATTTATCTATTGCTGTAGTAGGGAATGAGATAACAGAAGTTGAGTCCTTTAGGTGAAATTTTCTGATCTATTTTATTTCTAAATCTGCATTTGCTTTTTTTAGCTTCCCATATAGTTTTAGATTTATTGTTTGAATTAGATAATAAATTATCATATAATCTCTTAACATTGCGAATATCTAGGATCGATTTATTTGTATTTTTAGAATAATTTTGGTAGTATTAGACGAGTTTGATATATATATATATTTTTTCTAAAATCGATTGTTTTGGTAATCATATTCCTCTGCACTATACAAATTATATTAATCCGATCAACCGAAGTACAGAATTAATAAAATAAAGTAGAATAGGATGACACCTACCTTATTCCATAATCCAAGTAAGAGCGCTTTCACAAGTACCTCGCATCTTAAGTTGTTCTTTAATTTTTCAAATCTTTTGTTGCAAATTACACATTAAAATTAAAATTGTATGTTGCAAGTTGCACATTAAAATTAAATATTTAAATAACTGTTTGTAGTTAATAAAGGTATCGTGTTAGCTGCATTTTCGATTTGATGTCTCAGCTGCTGCAGTGTCCTTGGTTTTGTAGAATTCACAGTGACTTTTAAAACACCTCCCCCCAAAGTTAGAACTTCATTGGTATTAAGTCTGGAGCTGAGAATTCTGAAGTGTTTCTTCATCCTATCTGTCGATCAGAAAAGGTGTTTCCAAAGAAATTCCATCACAACATAAGATAATGGGGTGAAGCCCTATTTTGTTAAAAGCAGTGCATTTCTCAACAAAAAGATTATGTAGAGTATGAATAATGATATGAAACATTTGTAAGTTGAAATGCTGGTGACAGTTCCCTCTAAGAAGAATGGCCCAGCAATCCTACTAGAAGGTGAACTGCACCATACTGTTAGGCCTGATAAATTAAAAGGTGTCTGTTCAGTTGTGTGTGGATTTGTGTTATTTCAATAAACACTGCCTTGTTTATTAATTGTTCCATTTTGCTTAAAATGTCAGTCGCATGAAAACATTACCTGAGAAATTTACCCTGGGATTGTGTAAAGGTTTGGTTTATTAAAGTGATATTTTCATTAAAAGGTTTCTTTTGATCAAACCATCTAATTAGTCTCTTGTTTACATTTCCCTCTATTCCATTAACTCCAAACTTATGAATTCTTGCAATTGTTACTCTTCCTTGATGGTGATGTTCCAAATTCCATTGTCCAGCATCTTTAAACCTCTTTAACATTTTCACTTTTCCAGTAACACTTCAGAAGCCACTCACTTTATAAAAAGACAACTGAATTTCAGCCATGTTGATTGTGAAAGAAATAACACATAATCTAGCAGTGAGTGACTACAATGAAAAAAGTTGTTCTGAACTATCACCTGAAAGGGTTTTGTCATTTCTGTTCCTGTTTGTTTTCTAGCTACAACCATTTAAGTGTTGTACACATTTGCTTGAGATACTTGTATGACAATGATGTATGTTCTACTAGTAATAGCTATTGTGAATAAATGGATTCTATGTTAACTAGATATTATGTGAAATTGTAGTTTAGCGAGTTTTTATAGACTTAGTAATTTTTCTTTCAGGTACCTGATGACATTTTTCCAATTTTTATAGCGTACATGGAAAGTTCTAAGGGGAAAATTAGAGATACAGTTATCAGTAAAGCAACAGAAGTAGTTGAAGAAATGGAAAATTGGTCAGCCCTTGATATTGAGGCACAAGAAAAATTACAAACTAAACCAGATGTTAATAAGTACAATAGAGCCAGAATTATATTACAAAGTTTACAATAAATAACTCGTTTTATGTTTTTTATTCTCTTGATTACTATAAATTAAAACCAGCAATATTTCCTATGATTCTGCTGGACTTACTGGAGTTTTACTGACTTCAGTAACTTAAGACCGATATAGTTCTAATTGAAATTTTGTCAAACATATTTGATATGAAGTAGAAAAGTAGTGTAATTTTCTGATATGGTCATGCTTCGCAATATGCAATCACAATTATTTTCAATAATGAATGGTAAAGATATGCCTTTTGAAGTTATTTTCTGACAAATTTATTTATATAATTTTAATCTTTAGGAAAAACATATTTCTGTATTTATTACAGAAATATGTTACTTTACTTTTTTTTAATAGATATGAAATTATTGTGGGATATATTAACATTACAAAATAATTAATTTTAAGTGAAAAACTGAAAAAAATTCAGTCATTAACCATTTTGTTAAAAATCACTACAGTTCCGATCACTCCAATTCTTAATGAAAAAATTTTGATGGTTGTATAAAATTCCTGTTTTAAGTTTGGGTGTGTTTGTTAAAAAAATTAGTCATTTAATATAATTTTCACATGTGCTATGAAACTAAATGTTGAAGTAATTGTTTTATGAATTAGGACCTGCACTTGCTTAGTTTTAGAGATGCTATTGGAAGTAGTGATTCTGCTCAAGTTGATTGGAGTATTTTTAAAGTGGGACTAATTGAATTCCTTTTTACTTCCTTGTATGAAGTATAAAAAATAACATTCTACGAGTCGGAGTGTGGAATGTTAGAAGCTTGAAAAAGGTAGAAAATTTAAAAAGGGAAATGGGTAGGATGAAGGTGGATATAGTAGGAATTAGTGAGGTTCGGTGGGAAGAGGAAGGCGACTTTTGGTCGGGTAATTTTAGAGTAATTAACTCAGCGTCAAATAATGGGCAGACAGGAGTAGGTTTTGTGATGAACAAGAAGATAGGGAGGAGAGTGGAGTATTTCATGACGCATAGCGATAGAATCATTGTAATAAGGATAAAATCAAAACCTAAACCGAGAAAGATTGTTAACGTCTATATGCCTACAAGCGCCCATGATGATGATGAGCTAGAGTGTGTATACGAAGTGATTGATGAAGCAATTAAACACGTAAAAGGAGATGAAAATTTAATAATAGTTGGAGATTGGAATGCAAGCATTGGAAAAGGCAAGGAAGGAAATATAGTGGGTGAATACGGGCTGGGCAAAAGGAATGAAAGAAGGGACCGACTTATAGAGTTTTGCACGAAGTATAATTTAGTAATTGCCAACACCCAGTTTAAAAATCATCATAAAAGAATATACACATGGAAAAAGCCTGGTGATATTGCAAGGTATCAGATAGATTATATCATGGTTAAGCAAAGATTTAGAAATCAACTCGTTGACTGCAAAACTTACCCTGGAGCAGACATTGATAGCGACCATAATTTGGTGATAATGAAATGTAGATTGGGGTTTAAAAACCTGAAGAAAAGGTGTCAGATGAATCGGTGAAATTTAGAGAAGCTTGAGGAAGAGGAGGTAAAGAAGATTTTTGAGGAGGACATCGCAAGAGGTCTGAGTAAAAAAGATAATGTAGAAAATGTAGAAGAAGAATGGGAGAATGTTAAAAAGGAAATTCTTAAATCAGCAGAAGCAAACTTAGGTGGAATAAAGAGAACTGGTAGAAAACCTTGGGTTTCAGACGATTTATTGCAGCTGATAGATGAACGTAGAAAATATAAGAATGCTAGTGATGAAGAAAGTAAAAGGAACTATCGGCAATTAAGAAATGCTATAAACAGGAAGTGCAAACTGGCGAAAGAAGAGTGGATTAAAGAAAAGTGTTCAGAAGTGGAAAGAGAAATGAACATTGGTAAAATAGACGGAGCATACAGAAAAGTTAAGGAAAATTTTGGGGTACATAAATTAAAATCTAATAATGTGTTAAACAAAGATGGTACACCAATATATAATACGAAAGGTAAAGTCGATAGATGGGTGGAATATATTGAAGAGTTATACGGAGGAAATGAATTAGAAAATGGTGTTATAGAGGAAGTTGAGGAGGATGAAATGGGAGAAACAATACTGAGATCTGAATTTAAGAGAGCATTAAAAGATTTAAATGGCAGAAAGGCTCCTGGAATAGATGGAATACCTGTAGAATTACTGCGCAGTGCAGGTAAGGAAGCGATTGATAGATTGTACAAACTGGTGTGTAATATTTATGAAAAAGGGGAATTTCCGTCAGACTTCAAAAAAAGTGTTATCATTACTATGATACCAAAGAAAGCAGGGGCAGATAAATGTGAAGAATACAGAACAATTAGTTTAACTAGTCATGCATCAAAAATCTTAACTAGAATTCTATACAGAAGAATTGAGAGGAGAGTGGAGGAAGTGTTAGGAGAAGACCAATTTGGTTTCAGGAAAAGTATAGGGACAAGGGAAGCAATTTTAGGCCTCAGATTAATAGTAGAAGGAAGATTAAAGAAAAACAAACCAACATACTTGGTGTTTATAGACCTAGAAAAGGCATTCGATAACGTAGACTGGAATAAAATGTTCAGCATTTAAAAAAAATTAGGGTTCAAATACAGAGATAGAAGAACAATTGCTAACATGTACAGGAACCAAACAGCAACAGTAACAATTGAAGAACATAAGAAAGGGAGCCCGACAAGGATGTTCCCTATCTCCGTTACTTTTTAATCTTTACATGGAACTAGCAGTTAATGATGTTAAAGAACAATTTAGATTCGGAGTAACAGTACAAGGTGAAAAGATAATAATGCTACGATTTGCTGATGATATAGTAATCTTAGCCGAGAGTAAAAAGGATTTAGAAGAAACAATGAACGGCATAGATGAAGTCCTACGCAAGAACTATCGCATGAAAATAAACAAGAACAAAACAAAAGTAATGAAATGTAGTAGAAATAACAAAGATGGACGGCTGAATGTGAAAATAGGAGGAGAAAAGATTATGGAGGTAGAAGAATTTTGTTATTTGGGAAGTAGAATTACTAAAGATGGACGAAGCAGGAGCGATATAAAATGCCGAATAGCACAAGCTAAACGAGACTTCAGTAAGAAATATAATTTGTTTACATCAAAAATTAATTTAAATGTCAGGAAAAGATTTTTGAAAGTGTATGTTTGGAGTGTTGCTTTATATGGAAGTGAAACTTGGACGATCGGAGTATCTGAGAAGAAAAGATTAGAAGCTTTTGAAATGCGGTGCTATAGAAGAATGTTAAAAATCAGACGGGTGGATAAAGTGACAAATGAAGAGGTATTGCGGCAAATAGATGAAGAAAGAAGCGTTTGGAAAAATATAGTTAAAAGAAGAGACAGACTTATAGGCCACATACTAAGGCATCCTGGAATAGTCGCTTTAATATTGGAAGGACAGGTAGAAGGGAAAAATTGTGTAGGCATGCCACGTTTGGAATATGTAAAACAAATTGTTAGGGATGTAGGATGTAGAGAGTATACTGAAATGAAACGACTAGCACTAGATAGGGAATCTTGGAGAGCTGCATCAAACCAGTCAAATGACTGAAGACAAAAAAAAAGATGGGAATATGTTTACAGTACATAGTAATGAAATTACTATGTATTAATGTTAATGTTAATATTGTGATATTGACATTATTAAAATCTAAAAACGAGTGAAAATAGGGAGGTAGAATAAAGTTTTCATCTAAAAACTATCACACTGAGGTATAAAGAAGTATACTAAAAATATCAATTTAAAAATAAAATATTATAAAATTACCTATGCTTTCCATGTGGTAAAAGTTTATTACCCCATGGAAATAATCTCCTATCCAGTGAACTACGGCATGCATATTCCCATTCAGCTTCAGTTGGCAAACGTTTACCAACGTTGGCAAAGTTTTAAGTAAAGAAAGTATTGTGATCATGAAAGATTTCGGTTTACAAAGGAAATATCCATTTTGACTAGTTTCGGCGTGATGTCTACACATACATATGTATCTCGCATAACTCAAAAACAATTAGCCATAGGATGTTGAATTTTGGATTTAGGCCTGTTGTAACATCTAGTTGTCCACCTCCCCTTTTGATTGCAATTGACTGGACCAAAAGTGTCCAAAAAAGCTGAAAATCCAACAAAATTGGATTTTGGACTTTCTTAACTGCAGTAATATGCCCTCATTGAGAGCTTTTCAGCGATATGTTATAAGTGGTACTTATTTTCATTGGGCCCAGAGTTATACCCAGATAAAATTTTAATTAATGAAATATTTGGATCATACAAGGGTTAGGGACATCGGTTCAAATCTGACCATCTCCATTTTTTCGTAACTTAAATATATTGATTTAATAATAATTATTAACCTCTGATCTTAAAAAAAATTTACAATAAATAATTCAAAACTAACAATCAAAAAGTATGAAAAAATATAAGAAGTTATTAATAAAATACATTTTTATGTACTTTTCATTTTAAAAACAATGTGTATATGTAATTTAATAGGCGTACAAAGAAGTCATGTGACATCCACATCAGATTTTTTTTATTTATCATCGTAGATTTTCTGGTAGTTTATCCCTATTTTTTATTATAGAATTTTTAAGTTTTCTAAATTTTGTAGGTAAAAGCCAATGATTTTCAGAATATCAAAGCCCTACTTGTTCAGTGTAAAGAAAACAAACAGAATTATCATAAGTATATTATCAGTATTTTTTTTTTCAATTTTGAGATATTTTTAATGTACATTTTTTAATAAAATGATTTCATATAATAAAATAAAAGTTGAAATTTACAAAAAAAGATTTGTAGGTGCGCCATCTCAGCACCCGCAGTGGGGATTAAACTTTATGAGTGCATATTTTTTTAGCTTGTAAAAAAAGTAGATAAGATCAGACATACCATTAAAAAATAATCGGTTTCTTAAAAGCATTACCTGTCTGCATAAATTTTATAACTTTTTACAGACACAATTTCTTGATTAAAATCTTTTTTTTATTGTAGAGGATTTACTGTTGTGGGGACAGTTAAGAACCCTTATCAAGGGTTGTAATACCTTACAATTAAAAATAATAGTTATGTATATTTTTGTAACTTTTTTCTAATCCATTCAGAAAACTTCAGGTTTCCTTAAGAATTTATATGAGAAAAAGTAAAACAAAATATATATAATTCTAACATTTACACAGTTGGTAAAAATTAAAATTTTAATTAGCTTCTGCAAATAACTTAAAATATTGTCATTTGAGTTGTGTTTGTTCATGTTGCAAGGACAAACGTTAAGATTAAGACTGTTCGTGGAATTTATGTTAATTTCTATAATATAATATATATTAGTGTTTTTAGTATTTCTTAAAATAATTGGACTTTAACTCTATGGTAAGGGTTAATTTTAGTCTGAATGTCATATCTTATTAAGTGATTGCAAATCCTTTAGTAGTGCTATTTATTTTTTCATTTTTTGACTTACAGCTGCATTTCAAACTTTTTATTTACTATGTATTGTAAGTATGCAAAAATATCATTTCAGAATTTGAGAAATCATAGTGTTGAGTCCAAAAATTATGGTCTCTGTACAAAAATATTTATTGTATTTTTTTACTGTGGCACCAGAGGTGTAACTGTTTAAATGTTTTTGTGGAAAAATATATAAAAAGATAAATACTTCATTCAGATAATAAATTATTATGGGTATTCCTACACTAACATCTAAATAAAAGAAATTCCTATTTAAAAATTTTATATATAACCTTATTTTATATTAAACCTTATAAAACAAACCCATAAAACCTTATTCTAAAACAGAATTAATTTACATTCCATGACAGATATTACATCAAGCCTAGAACAATACATTCTCAGAAAATAATACTCTGACAAAGATATCTTTATGTCACAGTCTTGTACCTTAACAAGACAGTGTAAACAACTATTAACATTCTTAATCAAAATACATGGACTAAATTTTTCAGCCAAATACAAACACAATAAACAATTAATTTTGTTGACATCACTGTAAAAAAGATAAGTCAAAATATAGAATATTAGTAATTACAGAATATTTTGAAAATAAAAATTAAATTCTTTTATTAAGTTTGCTATTGCAGAGTTGTACATTTTAAAATTCTCACTACTGATTGACATGGACAAAGAATACAGTCTATAAATTATTAAAAAAAAATACCTTTTATTTGTAATAAAATGTACTTTAGATTTTATTAGAATTATTATACAGCTTCATTAGTAAAATTGCAGATTATGCTGTTATTGCTACCTTCTTGTAGTGGTTTGTGAACAATTTTTAATTATGGTTAATTATATTTATTTCATATTATTGTTATATATTGTTTTTGTAAAATTTTAATTTTTTCTAAATTTCATATTGTTTGAGCATGGTTACACAGATTTCAAATCTGTCTGTGATCATAGTTTCAAGATAATTTATGAAGATTAATTCTGTTTTATGTAGTGCTTTAGGTGTAGTTGGTCTGCAATAGACAGTTTAATGCTGTTGTATTTTAAGTGTTATATTTTCAGTGGGTGTTTCTGAGTTTGCAATATACCATTTATGGTATATTAAAAAAACTGCTTGTTTTCAAATTCATTTTAATATTTTTCTCAACTATTGACTGCAGGCTGCTTTAGTTGCATTTCAGAAACTGCAAAAAAAAATAATTTTTTCCAAGATTTGACATTCATTCTGCATATTAATATTACAGTATTTTTATAAATGTGTAATGTTTGATTTTTGAAACTGTGCACTCTAATCAGTTACCTTACAGCAAATTTAAAACAGTTTAATATTTTTAAAACCGTTTGCTGGGCAAATTACCTGTTCTCAAAATATTCAATTTATATTACTTTAGTTTGGTGTTGACTGTTAATCATTTCATTACAGTCATATGAGATAGTAAGTGTGTGGATAAAACAGCAACATGTTTATTGTCTTCATTAATATTACATTTTTTTCATATATTTTATCTTACAGTAATTCACATTGACAGCTGTTTTATTAATAATAATGGGAGGGGTATTAAACAAAAATATCAGCCCAATCTAAATGAATTGCTTCCAAGATTGGATTTGTACTTGCTTCGTGAGACTTGTCAATTTTTGTAGTACTTGCTTCGTGAGACTTGTCAATTTTTGTAGCAGATTTATAGATTTTAAGTCATTCAGCAGTTTGGTAATGTGATCCTACCGTCATGACTATTATACAATCATATCATCAAGTCTATTGCCTTTCTTATCTTCAATTTGTATTAAGCTATTTTATGAAATTTTTCATTTGTAAGATTATGTGCAAATTATTACAGGTCATGGAAGTTTTTATTAATATTTTGCAAGTATTATCCTGCAATATAAGAGAGAAAAATTATAGAAAAATGTATATATATGTTATATATAAAATGTATGTTATATATGTTCTTGACCAAATAAATATGAAATTTCAAAATGCCAGCTCTTAATTTTTCACTACGTGATAAAAAGACATTTATGCAAATTGTAGATTTTTCTCTCTTCTGTTGCAGGATAATAGTTGCAAAATATTAATAAAAACTTCCATGACCTGTAATAATTTGCACATAATCTTACATAACCTTTAAACTACAGTTGGCTTGATGCTGCAAGTAACAATATTGCTGTAATTAAAAATTCAGGTATTATTGAATGTAATGAACTTAAGAGAAAATAAAAACAACAATAATGAAATAAGAATTACAGCTTCATGTATTTACTTCCAAAATAAATTTTTACAAACAATAATCACTGTATAATTTATATTTATATTTTGTTCACATAGTAATCTTTAATTTCTACATGAAAGTTGATTGGGCTATTTCTATCACATAATAAATTTGAAAATATTTTACATAGAATATAAATTCTTATATTTTATAAATTTGTTTTCAAACAATATTTCTTCAGTTATGTGCTACTACTTTATCAACAAATTTTCGAAGTTTATCAACATCTTGCAATCCAACTAACCTTTCTTCAACTTTACCATTGCGGATTAATAGCAAGACTGGTACTGATCCCACCTAAAAAAGAAACAAAAGACCATTACAAAGACTTACTTTCTGTGGATGCAGCTTACACAAATACACAAAATAATTAGTATATATAATTGCAGATTACATTAGTTATGTGGTTACATTTGAACATTTAAAAAAAAATTATGTAGAATAGTTATTTAATTATTAGAATAATTCACAGAATAATAGTTCTATCCAAATGTACAGGAATTATCACAATAATAATTTAGTTCATTTCTCTTGAATTGAAAGATGGTTTTTAAGGCACAATCATAAAATTTTCTAGATAAATAATAAATGTCTTAAAAAATTAAGTAAATATAGTTATAAATAATAGTTTAAAACTCTAAATAAAAAAAATATAGACTGTAAATATAATTACGAGACATTAATTCAACTTGTCTGAAGCAAACCACTCTTTACTTTCTGCAGTAAAACCTGTTGAATGCTTTTGATTACAGGAATTGAATAAGTTGTTTTACAAGCAATATTACTGATTTGTATTAATGAGCCTTAATGAAATAGTAAGCTTGATTATTAAATACAGTTTCAACGTGAAAGAGGCTCCCCATTACTAGTAGTTTATACTAAATGCATATTTTTATTAAATTATGGGGAAACAAGATCACCTCATAAATCTTTGTGAAAACTAAGCCGGGAGAACATCATTTCACTTGGTTCAGCCCATACTGCAGTCAGAAGAGTGAAATGTTATCCATATTGAATGCAGGTTTTCAGTGAGCTAACGAATGCTGATTGTGCTAAAAGTGTTCACTACTTCAATGATGCAAGAACATCATTAGCAGCAACACGGGCATTTTAAATCAAAGTGTTTTTCACAAATGAATCATGGTTTCCTCTGTGATTATGTTAGTGGTTATGTTTACAACAGAACTATTGGACTCGTACTGAAAACTCACACATTTTCGTTGAATCTCCCTTACACCCACAAAAAATAGGCAATGGTGTTTCAAGGTGACGAATAATAACAGGAAACTTGTTTTTTGAAAAAAAAATGTGGATGTGCTGCCTACCAAAAAATTAACCAACAGTTCCATAGTCTTACTCAAAGAGGATGAGTATGACTGCTGGTACAACTTGCCTTATTTTCAGTGGAAGAATAATTTCTAAAGGATTGTGGTCACCAAGATCCCATTATCTGACTAGTTCAGACTTCTTTCTTTGGAGTTACTCAAGAGATTGTTTATAGGAGTAATCCACACATCCTGCAGTAATTGAAAGTAAACATAACCAATGCCAATGCTTCAATGGAATTGAAGGAAATAAGATGGTACGGTTGACGAGTAGCCAGGAACATGATCAAACATGTTGGCAAGTGCACAAAAGTGGACAGACATTCTCAATACCTTCAAATTATTATGCAGGTGACTAAGTGATGGGGTCTCAAGTTGAATAGTCTGTATTTATTTCCTTTATGGACTGTCGGATCTGGTGCCTGTAAGTATAATAAATCATGCAGATCAATATAATTAGAAAATCAAATATGTTAATATATCCTTTTATTTACATTCATGAATGTGCAATCTCTGTTAAAAAGAATTATGTATTTTTAAAAAAAAATAACCATCCACCTTTACCAAACCACAGAATGGAACTCTGTTTTCATTATAACTTAATACGAGGGTCATTCACTAAGTCCTTAGAATATCTAAGAGATGGCACTGATAGTATTGAAAATGGTTTGCTTTTAGTAAGCGTCATTTGTCGCTAGAGAGCAATTAAAGTTTCAACTGTATCCATCACGTGGTTTCATTGTCATAGTCGATTGAAGCAACAAGCTATTGTTTATTTAGAAAAAGGGCATGGGTTTCAAGTGGTTATTAAACACTTATATTTAAAAGACTTAATACCGAAAGAGATCAAAGCTGAGTTAGATGAAGTTCATGGTACATCTGCTCCTGTGTTTGCAACTGTTCACAATTGGGTAAATTAGTTTAAATGTGGCTGTACATCCACAAAAGATGAACATAATTCGGGATGTCCAGAGGAAGTGACCATCCCTGAAGTGATTGACAAAATTCACAATATGGTTTTGAGCGTCGAATCAGTGCGCAAAATAGTTGAGGCCACAGGCATGTAAAGTACAGCGTTTTCAATTTTGCACGAAAAATATTGTGAAAAAGTTTGCTCTCAGTGGAGAATAAACGCTATTGTGTAGTCAACTTTGAGGCTGTTTTGGCGCTTTTCTGTCGCAATCCTGACAAGTTTCTGTGTTGATACATAACTGTGGACGAAATATGGATACACTACTACTTTGTCCAGAGACAAAGGAACAATCAAAAAAGTGGGTTTTTGAAGGCGAACAGGCTCCGAAGAAGGCAAAGATGGTGACATCGGCCAGCAAGGTGATGGCCATGGTTTTTTGAGATGTATGCGGTATCATCTACACTCATTACTTGGAAAAAGGACAAACAATAACTGGAGAGTATTTTGCATCGTTACTGCAACCGTTTAATTTAGAAATCAAGAAAAACTTCCTCATTTAAAAAAGAAAAAGATTCTCTTCCATCAAGACAATACACGGGTGCACACTGCACAGTTTTGATGGCCAAAATTATGGAATTAAAGTTTGAAGTATTACAACATCCACTGTACTCTGCCCACAGTGATTTGTTTTTTATTTCCAAACTTGAAATAATGGCAGGCAACTGTTCACATCGAACGAGGTCATTGCCCAAACAGATGCTTATTTTGAGGACCTTTTAAAATCCTACTTTTTGGACGGCTTAAAGAAATTAGTGTATAGAGTTAAAAGGAGATTAAGGACTTATTGAACGACCCTCGTACCATAACTCTACTTACAAGAAGGATCTTATTATGCTTCTGTTGTCGCTTTTTAATAAATTACCAAACCATTTGTGAAATCTCCCCACTAATTTATTTAAAATGCAATTAAAAGATTTTCTCTTATGGAAACAATATTAGTCAAATTTTTTAATAGTAATTACAGGATTCCAACACCCTGAATTTTAGAATCCTGTTCAACAAATAATATGTACTAAAATAAACATATTTAATACACACGTTACATATGTAATATGTAATTAATATGTGCTAAAATAATTTTTAATAGCACTTTCCTGATTATTTTGTAGCAATTTTTTTATATTGTGTGTCACCTTATTTGTCAACATTATTACATATGTTCATAATTAAATATAAACTTTAAATAAGCACAACTATTTTTTATCTTATAATTTATGTTTTTATATTTATTATCTTATAATGAAGTGATCTATATCTGTATAACATAGTAGTAGTGACCTCCTGCTCAGAATGTTGATTACAACTGATAGAAAAGAGAGAAAGGTCTTCCAATATTTCTAATACATCCAAACCCTTTCTTTCTTTTTCCTGTTTAGCCTCCGGTAACTACCGTTTAGATAATTCTTCAGAGGATGAATGAGGATGATATGTATGAGTATAAATGAAGTGTAGTCTTGTACATCCTCAGTTCGACCGTTCCTGAGATGTGTGGTTAATTGAAACCCAACCACCAAAGAACACCGGTATCCACAATCTAGTATTCAAATCCGTGTAAAAATAACTGGCTTTACTACGACTTGAACGCTGGAACTCTCTGTTTCCAAATCAGCTGATTTGGGAAGACGCGTTCACCACTAGACCAACCCGGTGGGTCAATACATACAAGCCCACAAGTGCTTGTCTAACAACAAATCATCATATCTATATTGTGCTCAAAGTAGGAAAACTGAAAATATTATATTTAAGATCCCTCATAAGGTACAGTACTAAAAAAAAAACCCTGAGAATTTATGCAAGATACTAACCAACCAAATCAACCAACATCTACATTTATTTGTATAACTGTACAGAATGTTCCTATTAAACTTGTACATGCATATTCTCTTATTAAATATAAAAAATGTTATAAACATGGGTTCACAAATTTCTTAAGAGCCAGTAAAAAATACCTCAGTGCTATAATCTGCACACTTAAACACTTCAATGCAATTTATTTACAAGCCTTAATTTATGGTTTTTGATATAATTTTACATAAATAATCTAAAAAATTGCCCTAATATGATGGATTGAATACTTTTAGAGGGATCCCTGTGAAATAAAAAAAATTAACATTTTTATGAAACTGCTAAAACAGCAGAGAAATAAAACAGTTTTCTATATATCTTGATATAAAAAACTTAACTTTGAACTAAGTATTAAAAATCAGACATAATAGGCCACAACAGTACAGTTTCAAATAATATTTTTCTAAAGGTGAATAACCAGATAAAAGTAATCACCTGAAAACCATGAACAATACACCTGTCATAAAAAATGAAGAATTTCAAAATTTTAATTAGATTTTGAGGAAACACTAAAATTCTGCATACAAAAGCACAGTAAAACAAGATTCTAGGATCAATCAAATAATGCTTGTTACAGCCAAGTTCTTGGTACTTCTGAGTTGCCACCTTATATAGGCTAACAAAAAAAAAAATTTAGATGTTTACAATTCCTAGATTCTAATAAATTTTGCTTTTAATTAAAACTGTTAGCATTTAATGAATTAGCAAAAAAAAAAAATTGTAATTATGCAGTAAAACTTACCAAAATCATCAAGGAAAGAAACAAATGAATACCACACAAAAATTTTCAGTTTCACTCGTTTTTACATACAAACTGCATGTATTAAATTTTATTTCATTCTAACAGAATGTCAAAACTGTGTGAAGGACAGTAAAAATGAAAAGTGATAGGAAAATAAGACTTAAAAAATTTGAAAACCTTTTCAATATTGGCAAACGCTAAAAACATTAAGATCATGTCTTAAATTTGTCTTTTTACTTAAACGTGTGATACAATATGCATATAATACATCAATTAAGCAGAATGGTATGCATAGTTACAGAAGTTATCTATGGAGAATCGTTGAATGACAGGACTAATACATGCATTAATCTCTGAATACAGATAACTTCTTTGTGTCTTTCACTGTCAAGACAACAGACCACATTTAACTGACATTGTTTATAACCATCACATTCACTTTGTCACACTCACAGAACGGACTCCTTTATTAGTTGCATCAGCTTGTTTTCCTGGTGTGCTCTGGATTCCTATATGCCTAAGTAACTAGGAAAAACTTATTTATAAAAACATATTTCAGTTGTTGAAAAGATAAAAAAACATGAAAGTCTCCAATTACAGGGTGTCTGTCAGAATTTGGAGCATATTTATTGAATCAAAGTACAACAAATTAGTCTTTCAACAAGTATCCAGCCATAAGTAAAAAATAAATAGCTTACAATCCTAATCTCCTTCAAGGTACATTCCTTGTGTAATATACGCATAACTTGGTTGTTCTTCCATTGCAAGAAATATTTTTCATAGTTCTCAGAGTGACTACCAGCAGTGATATGATATTGCATTCATTATTATGTCCTCCAGCACTGAAGTTGAGACTTTCAATGGCAGCTTCAACTTGGGTAACAACCAGAAATTACAAGAGCCATGAGGAATTCCATACCTGATCAAGAAATCCAAGATTAGATGTGATCAATTAGAGGGTGTTAACAGTGATTCAACTGTCACTTGTGATTCCCACAGGTATGGTTTCTTGTGCTATACTCAATCATAATAGTTAACAGTTTAGCCTTCTAGTTATGCACTCGGTAGTCGAAAATACCAGTTACCATAACTTTTACTTTGGTCGTAACTTGACTTGGGGGTTTATGGTAATCTCCACTGCAATGACAACTCTGATTTCTATATTATGCAAATTCATCATGATCTTAACGAACAAGAAATCTGGTAGTGAATTTTGTGGAATATCAAAATAAATAGGGAAAGAGGTTTATAATAAATTTCACAGCCACTCTGAGCATGTGAAATTTCACAAGTATGAACTATCACTAATATTTTATCTGAATTTTCTTGGGCAGTCATCTATTTTTCATTTTCAAATTGTACACACTTAACATGCCATTTGGATTTTTAGTCCAGTGTTTGACGGTAAAAGTAGAATATTACCTCAGAATTCTTTTGAACAACAGATTTTCATGAAAATTTGTAACCTAACAATCTGCTTCAAAAGTTATATGTTCCTGATGTGTGCTTTGTTTTTTGGGTGTGAAAACTACCCCTTGTTAAAAAAATTCAAAAACCATACATTTAAACGTTTCACGGATTGAAATCACATTTAAATACGTAGAATAAACATTCTTTTATGTTGTGAAATATAATTTATGTTTTAACTATGTTTCAACCCATCCCTTATGATGAAATTAAAAAAAAAAATTTGAAATGTTTTAATGGTGCATTATATAATGAATTAAAATCCATTTACTGTTTATTAATATAATTTATGATTTATTGCAACACACTTCAACCCTCAATAACCACCCCTTATTAAACAAATTGTTAAAATTATAGATGTAAGTGTTTTGTTCCTTAAGCTATTCCCTAATCACTGTCCAAATTTCACATCAATCTGTTTTTTCCAAAAGAATTCTGAGTGAATAACCGTCAAACACTGGACTATTTGGTTTATTGATGGCCTAACTTTCATTCCCAGCTGAAGTTCAGCCATTTTGAAAGTGGTAGTATCACTAATATACACATTTGCATTAGGTATTAAGTGTTGCAGTCTATAAAGTTTCACCACTCAAATTCAAATAATTTTTGAAAAACATTGGATACTTTCATAACAGAACTTGCATGGAGTAATCCATTTATGAATTGATAAAAGGGCTATGAGTAAGGGTGCATAGATTAAGCTGTCTGAAAATGTTAAGTTGTGATCAACTATGAAGAAATAAGCCTGTTATCCTGCTTCAGACTAATCAGAAGGAAGACTGCAAAACAACTATTGCATTATCTGATTTTTTAAGCGTTTTCTTACATGCAATCATGTGACAGTAGTTGACACAGTAAATGTCTTAAAATACACCTAGACGTAAACACACCCATTGGGGTCACTCACAAGAGTTTCTGTAAATAATACCCACATGCTGAAAATTTTCCCTTTCCAACATATTCAAGTCATTATTAGTTAATCCTGTATTTGTCAGTGGCAAGGCTCACCACATTGCTGAAATGCTTGTTGTGCTGTACTAATAGTTTCATGAGTTAACATAAAGGCTTCAAAAAAAATTTCATATGGTCTGATAGATTTCCTTTCTTTAACCCTTTCAGTGTTAAACATTCAATTTTCCAGACATTCGCGGTTTTTCTTAAAATGAATCCATTGTCTGTGCAAGAAGTGCAAACTTCCAGTTTTCAGAACATAAAAGTCTTCATACGTCAAGTATGAAGACTTTTATGCAATATATGATGCATAGATGTATCATATGAACTAGAACCAGAATGTATTTTTTGACTGATCTATATATATTATTATACAGATATGTTTGATATGAGTGTACAAATGTACAATGAGTGTAGATACTGTATGCATATTTAGATGACAGGACAACAATTAAGTACTGGAAGGTTACATTTAAGAGTATTTTTGGACAAACTACATAAAATTCTTGCATACTGTATAAATATAACAATAATAAACTGATGCCAAACTATTTTCAAGTCTAGATGTACTGTATCTGTCAGAGAATCTAGCAAAAGAACGGCTACAGTTCAGGTGTGGTGGGCCAAATTTGGTTGCTTCTTGTGGCAACCAACAGCAACAGCCTGATGCAAGTGATGCTGTGGATACAAAATTATTTTTGAAAAATTCCTGAAAAAAGAGAAAAATTGCTGTGTTTGTATTGCAGCAGAAACTAAAGCTAGTATGAGAAGAGAAAAAATCAACATACATGTGTAAAACAGGTTTGCATACAAAGTATTATTTTCACCATCGTTAAGATTGTGTAACATTAAAATTTCAATTTTTAATTTTATTTTAGTATTTTGTTTGAATTAAATTTAATTTTGTTTTTTCGTGAATGATTTTAACAAGTTACATGTACACTGTGTGATTACATGTTAATACTAAAAATGACATTTCAAACCAGAATCAGAATGGAAAATTTCTAAAAATAATAAAGGTATGAAAAATTTTTACTTTTATTTTTTTTATATATTTTTGGCTGTCTAACATAAAAGAACACTTATAAAACAAAGCAAAACAAAAAAATCATGAAATTTGATATAAAAATATTTTTTTCTAAAAAACTGCAAATTGTCAAATACTAGCATTCTATACATAGGTGGAGGGGTAAATTACATAGCATTTTCTGAATAGTTACATAAAATATCACACCATAAAAATAATTCTGTTACTTGGATCATAAATGAGAAAAGTATATAATTGTTTTAGAGAAAAAATTTGAACCTAATATTCATTGGCAACTTTCTAATTAAGAACTGAATTTTGAAGTAAACACTCAGCAGACACCAATGAGTGTAATGACAGTGAGACACTTGACAAGAAGATGCAGACACATGATGAGGGTTTTTTAAATGTATTTTATATATTAACTGAAATAGTTACATTTTCCTTCCTCTATGAATCATGAGACCTTGCCGTTGGTGTGGGGGCTTGAGTGTTCAGGGATACAGAGTAGCTGGACCGAAGGTGCAACCATATCGGAGAGGTATCTGTTGAGAGCCAGACTAAGGAATGATTCCTGAAAGAGGGCAGCAGCTCTTTCAGTAGTTGTTAGGGGCGTGAGTCACAATGACTTAAACGGCCGTATCAACATCACTCAGTTCTCTGAGTACTGCGCAGCTGAAAGCAATGGAAAACTACAGCTGCTTTTTTCCAAGAAAATGTGGCTCTCTGCATTTTCACATAGCAATAATGGAGGCGCCTTCCTTGGTAAAATATTCCGGAGGTAAAATAGTCCCCCGTTCGGATCTCCGGGTGGGGACTACTAAGGAAGGGGTCACCAGAAAATTAAAAAAAAATAACATTCTACGAGTCGGAGCGTGGAATGTTAGAAGCTTAAAAAAGGTTGGTAGGCTAGAAAATTTAAAAAGGGAAATGGATAGGGTGAATGTGGATATAGTAGGAATTAGTGAGGTTCGGTGGGAAGAGGAAGGCGACTTTTGGTCGGGTGATTTTAGAGTAATTAATTCAGCGTCAAATAATGGGCAGGCAGGAGTAGGTTTCGTGATGAACAAGAAGATAGGGAGGAGAGTGGAGTATTTCAAAACGCATAGCGATAGAATCATTGTAATAAGGATAAAATCAAAACCTAAACCGACAACGATTGTTAACGTTTATATGCCTACAAGCGCCCATGATGATGATGAGGTAGAGTGTGTATACGAAGAGATTGATGAAGCAATTAAACACGTAAAAGGAGATGAAAATTTAATAATAGTTGGAGATTGGAATGCAAGCATTGGAAAAGGCAAGGAAGGAAATATAGTGGGTGAATACGGGCTGGGCAAAAGGAATGAAAGAGGGGACCGACTTATAGAGTTTTGCACGAAGTATAATTTTGTAATTGCCAACACCCAATTTAAAAATCATAATAGAAGAATATACACTTGGAAAAAGCCAGGCGATACTGCAAGGTATCAGATAGATTATATCATGGTTAAGCAAAGATTTAGAAATCAACTCGTTGACTGCAAAACTTACCCTGGAGCAGACATTGATAGCGACCATAATTTGGTGATAATGAAATGTAGATTGGGGTTTAAAAACCTGAAGAAAAGTTGTCAGATGAATCGGTGGAATTTAGAGAAGCTTGAGGAAGAGGGGGTAAAGAAGATTTTTGAGGAGGACATCGCAAGAGGTCTGAGAAAAAAAGATAAGGTAGAAAATGTAGAAGAAGAATGGGAGAATGTTAAAAAGGAAATTCTTAAATCAGCAGAAGCAAACTTAGGCGGAATAAAGAGAACTGGTAGAAAACCTTGGGTTTCAGACGATATATTGCAGCTGATGGATGAACGTAGAAAATATAAGAATGCTAGTGATGAAGAAAGTAAAAGGAACTATCGGCAATTAAGAAATGCTATAAATAGGAAGTGCAAACTGGCGAAAGAAAAGTGGATTAAAGAAAAGTGTTCAGAAGTGTAAAGAGAAATGAACATTGGTAAAATAGACGGAGCATACAGGAAAGTTAAGGAAAATTTTGGGGTACATAAATTAAAATCTAATAATGTGTTAAACAAAGATGGTACACCAATATATAATACGAAAGGTAAAGTCGATAGATGGGTGGAATATATTGAAGAGTTATACGGAGGAAATGAATTAGAAAATGGTTTTATAGAGGAAGAAGAGGAAGTTGAGGAGGATGAAATGGGAGAAACAATACTGAGATCTGAATTTATGAGAGCATTAAAAGATTTAAATGGCAGAAAGGCTCCTGGAATAGACGGAATACCTGTAGAATTACTGCGCAGTGCAGGTGAGGAAGCGATTGATAGATTATACAAACTGGTGTGTAATATTTATGAAAAAGGGGAATTTCCATCAGACTTCAAAAAAAGTGTTATAGTTATGATACCAAAGAAAGCAGGGGCAGATAAATGTGAAGAATATAGAACAATTAGTTTAACTAGTCATGCATCAAAAATCTTAACTAGAATTTTATACAGAAGAATTGAGAGGAGAGTGGAAGAAGTGTTAGGAGAAGACCAATTTGGTTTCAGAAAAAGTATAGGGACAAGGGAAGCAATTTTAGGCCTCAGATTAATAGTAGAAGGAAGATTAAAGAAAAACAAACCAACATACTTGGCGTTTATAGACCTAGAAAAGGCTTTCGATAACGTAGATTGGAATATAATGTTCAGCGTTTTAAAAAAATTAGGGTTCAAATACAGAGATAGAAGAACAATTGCTAACATGTACAGGAACCAAACAGCAACAATAACAATTGAAGAACATAAGAAAGAAGCCCTAATAAGAAAGGGAGTCCGACAAGGATGTTCCCTATCTCCGTTACTTTTTAATCTTTACATGGAACTAGCAGTTAATGATGTGAAAGAACAATTTAGATTCGGAGTAACAGTACAAGGTGAAAAGATAAAGATGCTACGATTTGCTGATGATATAGTAATTCTAGCCGAGAGTAAAAAGGATTTAGAAGAAACAATGAACGGCATAGATGAAGTCCTACGCAAGAACTATCGCATGAAAATAAACAAGAACAAAACAAAAGTAATGAAATGTAGTAGAAATAACAAAGATGGACCACTGAATGTGAAAATAGGAGGAGAAAAGATTATGGAGGTAGAAGAATTTTGTTATTTGGGAAGTAAAATTACTAAAGATGGACGAAGCAGGAGCGATATAAAATGCCGAATAGCACAAGCTAAACGAGCCTTCAGTAAGAAATATAATTTGTTTACGTCAAAAATTAATTTAAATGTCAGGAAAAGATTTTTGAAAGTGTATGTTTGGAGTGTCGCTTTATATGGAAGTGAAACTTGGACAATCGGAATATCTGAGAAGAAAAGAATAGAAGCTTTTGAAATGTGGTGCTATAGGAGAATGTTAAAAATCAGATGGGTGGATAAAGTGACAAATGAAGAGGTATTGCGGCAAATAGATGAAGAAAGAAGCATTTGGAAAAATATAGTTAAAAGAAGAGACAGACTTGTAGGCCACATACTAAGGCATCCTGGAATAGTCGCTTTAATATTGGAAGGACAGGTAGAAGGGAAAAATTGTGTAGGCAGGCCACGTTTGGAGTATGTAAAACAAATTGTTGGGGATGTAGGATGTAGAGGGTATACTGAAATGAAACGACTAGCACTAGATAGGGAATCTTGGAGAGCTGCATCAAACCAGTTAAATGACTGAAGACAAAAAAAAAAAAGTTACATTTTCATGAACTGCAGTGAATGAACTAGAAAATGCTGTCCCAATAAGAACACAAATCTTATTTAATCAAGAATCCTGCAATGAAACAGCATATATTGTTATATACATCCTAATCCTTCAAGGATATACTTCTTTACAAAGTCATACCCATATGTTTTTCACATCAAAGAAGACTCAACTACAATCTGTATGACAACTAGTTATATGGACAACTGTCTTCTCTAGGGCAATTAGATGAGTGATAACCAGCCTTGTCTGAATATGTACTGTGGAAGGGTGTAATAAAGGAGCTTTTCTCTAGATACACAGATTGTGATTTTGTCAATCTGCATGTAGAAAATACTTATCACTGACATCTATGATCTAAGAAAAATATGTTTTAATAAATAAAATAAATCTTTTATTTTGACTGGTACACACTATATATAGAAATCCATATTATAGATTGTATCATTACAAGATGCATATTTAAATATCCTAACACATGAAATAATGTTAAGGTAAATAAATAAAATATAAGTAATACAAAATTCACAATTCAAAAACCACTATTGAAAATATTTTGACCACATATTTATGTTCATGTTGAATGGGATGCAGATAGTATTATTTTCATAAAAGAAAATTCTTTAACTATATTTTAAATAAATTGTGGAAATATTTTTCAAATGGTTCAGCAACTTATTAAATATGCCAACAGAACCACAACACCCTTTCTTTAAACCAAAGTATGGTGTTTGATTACATAACAGTTCCATTGTCAGGTTTGGTAAAGGATCTTTTCAGCAAAGATTGTACATTCATAAATACCCCATGGATACATTAACATATTTAATTTCCTAAATATTGGTCTACACGATTTATACCTATAATTGCTAAGATAATGATCTGACAACCCATTTTATATCTTAAAAACTCACAGACTTTTAGAGCGAGCCCCATTAGATGACATTATTATACTATATACACAAATACCGCTTACATATATAGCATAATAAACATTTAAAAAATTGCGGTTTTTGTTAATTATTCTTAATGTTTTATAAAGGTGCACTGCAGGTCAACACAAGATTTTGGATAGCAAAAATAGGTAAAATGTTATTTCCATGCAGTGTTACATGATTTTTTTTTATAGCATATGTAATCTAAAGTTATACAATGAATTAATGTAACTAAGTCATACAACGAATTAAGCAACAAACTTAACAAAATTTATTACCCCAAAATAGTGGCTACATGACTGGATATGTGTATATGATGCCAATCTTCAGTCCTAAGAAAGCAATACTGGAATCAGCCTGATAATAGATCTTAATTTTCTTTACATAACAGAAGTTGGTGTAGTGGCAGATCTTATATAATACCTCTAAGGTAAATGTTTTCAATCTAAGAATGTTCAATATTCAACCATAAACCACTTTTGTATTAAGGGACTCTTGAGATATTTAGATGTTAGTCTATGATTGAAGACTGGACCATTTTTTTGACGATTAAATGCTTTCTAACAATTATTTCACCAAGTAACTGGTGAATTCTTATACTTCATAGATAACAATAACACATATTTGCTTGTGGGGTCGTTTGTCCAATTTGAGTCATAAGAATCTTCACACAAAGTAGAACTGTCAATATATTTTAAATCAAAGATTTCATAGTTATCCTAGTCTGCTTCTTTACATTTCAATGGCAAAGTTCTCGAGGAATGTTACTTTTATGTACATCAACACATGTCTTTGTAATTGTTATGATAAAACTTTGGGCTTGCTGATCACTGTAGATGTGAAAATAAAACAGGGCTACAGAAGGAGATGTCAATATTAATCAATGTATAAGCAGGCAATAGTAATGCAAGTGTACTATCATTAAGAGACAGATCTAAATCCTCCTTAGTTTCTTGATAACATGACAAAACACTGGGCAATTGATCTTCCTGCAATAATGACTATTACTAATTAGATAATGTATTATTTTGCTGTTAGGAGTGTTACAACGCTATCACATGATGAGAAATTGACAAAACAGTATTATGTTCTGCATTGGTTTTATTGATAATTTAATAATAAATTCCGTATTATATATCTATCGTAAAAATTCTGAACTGCATTACTTTTCTTTTGAGAACAAAATACAAAGAAAACTCTTGATTAACCATAACTAAAACAATGCATTTCCTGACCCATAATTATACACATTTTAATCAGAAGAATATATCTGTAAAAATGACCAAGAACATTAAACACTTGAATAAAACAAAGGAATCTTAACTGAATGAAAATTTTAATAAAAACTTACATCAAATTCAAGAGCTAGGTCGGAGTGTTCATCAATATCAACTTTCGCTAAATCAACTTTACCATTTGTCTCAGCAATTACACTTTCTAAACGTGGTGCTAGTGCCTTACATGGATTACACCATCTAAATAAAACAAAATAAGATATTTTGTTCTTTTGTTATTTTGCTATCATTAAGAATAAATTTGATTTACAAACTAAATAAAGAGAACAATGTAACAATCACAATTAGCATTCAAACAGAAAACAGCATAAACTTGAAATCTGGACTTGAATGATGGTTGCATAATCCTTGCCATTTTTAGTTTCAATCAAATTGATTTATATATATATATATATATATATACTCTCAATTTCTTGTATATAGCTGTCTGTGTTTATATCCTACAAATTGGTTTATTTTTTTGTGTGATGAATCATTAAAAGCATGCCACAATGTATTTACATTACTTGATTAATTTGCATAATCTGGATGTTGGTGAAAATATCAATGATTCAAATTATGAATTTGCCAATAACTTCTGCAAACTAAGTTATTTACCCAACAGTATTATTTAATGCTTATAATAATCATAAATATGCCAAAAAAATTTACACGTGTAACTAAGAAATTAATTTTTGTGCAAAGGGTGCTGGTCTTTCTCATTTGCTATCACAGTAATCTTTTATTATTGTAAATCATTAATTTTTTGTGAACTCACGTATTTTTTTAAATTAAAGGTAAGCAGAATTAAAATAAGCTAATACATTACATATTTTTATCTTTATTACATCTTTGATATTTTCTAGTTAAATATTTTCAGCTTGTTTATAGAAGCAAAGCTTTATCTCTGGATATCTTAATTTTAATTATATTTTTAACTTTCTCAATTTGTACAATCAAGAGGTTTGCTACATTTACTTGATAATTACAAAATAATTCATGAAATTAATTTAAAAATGAAATGTATACAAACTTCCTAAATTTAAATTTAATATCCTTGTTTTTATTCTATAATCATGAATTCAAATTTCATATTTATAATATTAAAATTTATATATTGAAAGTAAAAATAGCTGAAACAAAGAATAAGGAAAACCCTATTTTAAAAGAGACTGGCACAAAAGTAAATACTAGTTGTAACCCATGAATAATATGTAACCTTTAATAGAAAAAAATAATTATTCTTAATACAACATTCACAAACCAACAAAAATATTTTTGCATTATACAGCAACAACTTCAGCCTATGAAAGAACTTTTTATTTGCCAGTTTTTAATTTCAATATATAGTATGTCCTTAAATAAATAGTGGTTATTTAATGGTTATAATTTCAGAACAAAGCACTGTATAGTTACGAACTCTGTTAAATGAGAGAGAGAGACACTTGAAGTTTATTACCTGTTCAGTAAATTTTGATGTGTGCTCCCGTAGTTGCTCTGCAGACATCGTCTCTCGCCATACATGGTAGACAATATCTGGCATGATAGAAGAAACAGCTTTAATTATCCTTCCTTTAAATGGTCCTGGCTTTAACTTCAACAGAATACAAAGTGTGGTTTTACATAACCTCAAAAATAAGATCCAAGGAGGTAAGGTCTGGAGACAGTGGGGGCCAGGCAATCCATCTACTCATCTGACCGATATCGCTGAGGAAATTTTTAGTTAAGAAAATCATGCATGATTGTGGCAAAATGTTGAGGAGCTCAAACTGAAAAATGGAATTCTCTGGTATTTGGGGCGCTGCATATCCTTTTAACATATCCAGGAAGGATGTTCCTTGTTTTTTCAGCAAGAAAAAAAGGGCCAATAACTCTGTCTTATCCAATCACACACCAAGCATTTACTTTTTCACTGTCAAGCTGAAAGGGCATGTGGAGGTTCAGTACCCCAGATACAAACATTATGCCGATGTACTCTTCCAGAAACAAAAACTTTCGTTTCATCACTGAAAACAAACTTGTTTAAAAAATCATCATCCTGCTATAACCTATCCAGAATGTCTGCAGCAAAATCAAATTGTTTCACTTTGTCCTGTAGATAAAGCTGTTCTAACACCTGAATTTTATATGGAACACTTAAATATGAATTTCTTTGTGTTATGCAAGAAAATCTGTTTACACTGCTTCAATCATTTCATCAACACTGATGATCGTCCTGGACGTATTTTAATTCAGTAGGCTGCTCGTTTCTTTGAGTTATCTCATTGCCAAATATTATTTTCATGTAGGTGTACACATGATAGTATTCACGCCTAACACATGTAACCAACTGAAACATATCAAGCTACAGCACACATTGAACCTTTCTCTGTATCACAAGCATGTTGACATGACATGCACTAGCTTTCACATACAAAAAAATCTTCTCTTTTAACGTACAGTTCATCTCTCTACAATGCTTTATTTCAAAGCTATAACCATTTAAAACAGCACTATTACTTTGTGGACACTGTATAATTAACAGATCTAAATTATCTTCCTGTCAAAATATTTACAATTAAATTTAATTTTGTGTTCTTACAAAAAAATTACTTCTCTGCAATAAAAAAATAAAACTAATTAGATAAATCTTAATGAGATTTATCTGCATAGTTTAATTTAAACTTAAATTAAGGAATCAAATACTTAGCAATCAAAACCATTAACTTTTTTTTTTATTCTGTACCAATTGTTTATTTATCATGTTTACGGAGTTGAATAATTTAGAAATTACTTTATCAACTTTATTTATAAAGTTGATGGTAGTAATATGGTACATACTGTGTGCCATAGTAGATATGATTAAAAATACAAGATCCTAAATTTTGGATCTAAACAGGTTTAGACACCACACCTGACCTTTCCATGTTACATTCATTACACTCTAATCAATTAGGAATCAGTTTTGTGATCGACACATGTTCAGATGCTAATCCATTCTATGGACAGATGTGGATAAATTATAAAGCAATAATTAACACAATCTCATAGGACACTTAGCTGAATTTACATACTATCACTGTACAGATACTACACCACTAGTTCCGTGTTATTAACGGATATTCATCTTATGTAGAGCATAGTCAGTCTTCAACAGCTAACTCAGAGTTAAAGTCTGATGACTATTAAGGTTAGTTTATAATTTATTCCTCTCTCCACATAACGGATTAGCCAGGTTGCCATTAATAAACAAAATTGATAGCTAATTGCACATGCCATTGTCTAAACCTACTTTCTAACATTTAGATCCTGTGTTAATCCTAAGCATATCTAATATGGCATATTACAGTATGAACAAAATTTAAGTTGATCAAATAATTCATCAGAATTACCAAAAACTATTATTTAATATAATAAGCATTATAAATTCCTTTTTTTATTTTTTCATGGTACTGCTACTTTGAACAAAAAAGATTTGCACACCTTTCCTTTGGTCTCTCAAGGCAAATGCTGGAGCAGATATCCCTTGAAATGCTGCAATCATTATCTACATAAATGCTAGACACTATCTACCATTCCTAGTGTGATGATCTATAATCATGAAACTTAATTGTATTACTTTGGTAGAAATTTGTAATTTTTTTCTTTTCTATATCACCACATAACTCTTTCTATCAGTGTTTCTTTGTTAATTTAATAAAAATTATTCACAAAATAAATTGTTAATGTTAAAATTAAATACTTTTTCCATTAATAAAAAAAGTAAAATAGTTTTGTTATGTGTACTATTGTTTTCTAATTAAAGAATCAAAATCTATGAACAAAACAATAGATTTTAGTGGTATTTTTTTGCACAATATTAAGATTTGACATACATTATTAAAACTAAACTCAACAGATATAAAGTATATCAAAAGCAATGTGTTTGCTTTTTTTGTGAAGTTAAAATTAATATATACATAATTTATTCATTAATATAAACAAACAAGATGAATTTATTTATAGTAGGATTGAAGAGTGATAAATTTTGTATTAAGTCAATTTTTTTATAATATATATATATATAAAAGCACATTAAAGTAAATTTCATATGGATTGAGTAAGAATTCACTATCAGAACTTTGATTTCAGTTTTATAGTAATTTTTTCAAGGCCATTATGTATTATTCTCAGCAATTAACGATTAGAATGAATTAAAAAGGGAAATAGACAATATCATGCAGTGTTTGAAATTAACAACTGATTTCAGTTTACATTATGCAAATTAAATCATTTCAAGATTTAGTCAGAAAGGATTAACAACCCCATAACATAAGTACACACGATTTAAATAAAATAGAATGGCATGCAAAGACAAGAACCGGAGTTTAATTGCAACAGAAAAATTAAACAATTATCAACTTATGATTACAACTAACTATAACCTCAATAATCCTTTAAAAGACTATGATCTTTTTTCATGTATACAAGAACTTTTAATACTTACGTAGCAAAAAAATCCACGATTACAGGTTTCTTAGCATTTTTCACTCTCTCATTAAAATCTTTTAAGTCTTGAACTTTAAACGAGTCTCTTTTCGGGCTGCCAGTGTAAAACGATCTTGTTGCTCGTAAACTTCTTGAACTAATATTTGATATACGCCTTATAATATTTGGATGTGAAAAAATTTTTGAAGCTTGCATTTTGTTGTATAAGTCTATAAAAGAGAGAACCTTTCTTGCTTCAACGACAATACTACATCAACCTCGACAATATAGACCTAGGGAATGAATGGTAATAAATTAATTAAAAGCTGATGTCTAAGAATATCCCTCCTGATCAGAATTACGTAATTCATAAATTTCGCTACTATTGATGTGAATGAATAATAATTCTATGTAATCATTTTGATAATTTGTAACTTAGTTTAGCATTATTGAGTCATATGGTAAACATTTCCGTAAGAACAAGGTATTTTAATCATCTATGGTGCACAATAATGAAGAACATGTTAATAAATTAAATTTTAAACAGATGTTGGAATTAAATTCGCAACTAATAACCTATTTGATCGATTTAAAAAATGATACAATCGGTTTTTTAAACTCAGAGTATGATATCTCAAGACAGAGAGTATTTTTAATTTATCTAGTATGGTTGGCAAATCTGTTTTGTCAGCTGTTGTAGTGAATGAGGTAGTAGTTTAGCATGACTGTGCAGTCACATTTTCGTTTGCGTTGATGTAGTTGATAAGCGGTGTTAAGTGTACTTGAGTCTTGTATACTTTATATGCGAATCGAATAAAAGATTTTTAAGTTATCAGGAAGTAAAATGTCCGAGAATTCTAATGGAATAGTGAGGGTGTGGTGTGATGGATGGTAATTTTTAATGTTTTATTTCTTTTGTACATTTTAGTGTAATCCGGATAAGTTAGGTTTTTAAGTCCCGCCTTCATTCAAACGTATCTTGTATTGATTTATTTTATTTAGTCGAATTATTTAATAGATAATATTTATTTTCAATTTTCAACTATTACTTTTAACTTCTTTTTAGTGAAATAAAGATTTTTTATTTATTTTTGCTGTTCTTATCGTGTTGTAACTACAACAATCAATAAACTTTTATATTAAGCCCAGTCTATTAATGTAGTGTTTTTTAGTTGTTACTTAAGTGATCGAATTACTAGAAAGTGTATGCATACTAATATAATTTTATATATATTTTTTAAACAACTTCTCTAAACCTTATAACGCATTTAATTTTAAAATATATTTTTAGGTTATGTATATAACGTCCTTTAAAGTTTGTAAATCCGTTTCAATTGTTTTCATGTTAAAGTTTTGTAAGATTTTGAGCAAAGTAGAAATAGATACACTGTTGCACGAGAATTTTGAATAGATAAACAGATTAATTCATTGTTTGTATGACGGATATATATATATTTATATTTTTATCAACAGGTTTTTATTACATAATAAAATATAAACCGAGGATTTATTATGTATAGTTGTAATAATTTTCTATAAAATTTTAGTTTTGATTATTGATAGCGTAAGAAAGAGTCAAAATTATCGAAAAATGAAATTATAGTTTGTAATTTTATAATGTTCATTATTTAAATACAAATTTATGTAAAATTATTATCAAGAAATATATATGTATATATACATATTCGTATATATTGAAGAATTAACATATTTCTTCACTTATTTTATAATACTATGAGACAACATTTACAATTTTTTTGAATAGTCTATTATAATTTGCTTATGGATGCATTTATGATTTTTTTATCCTATTTTTTGGTGCAAAATGAACCAAGGTACTTTGGTGCTTTGATAAAAGGACAAATATTTTTGAAAATACTTCTTTAAAAGATATATCTCAAATGTGTGTTTTATGTATTATATTTTGTAATTGACTAATCTAGGAAAGGAATAATTTATTTTGTTGTTTTAATTGTTTGTGATTCAGTAATTACAAAATGGGTAAGATTCATTTTCATGAAATTAGTATCAAATTATTTTTCTCGATCACAAGATTTACACCTTAATGTAAGAATTTATTTGAAGCAAATTAGTAAATAAAATACCATTGACAGAATTTCAGCACATTTACTGAAAAATAATAATAAATAATAATAATACATAATAATAATAATTATTTTCAAAATGAAAATAATAATAGCAATTGAAATTTTCTTATTTGGATATAAATATTTTCAAAGATTAAATTTAAGACTTAATTACTTTTCCAGTGTTATTTTTAACCATTTAAAATACAGTAGGAAAAATAATTTTTATTTATAATTAAATAAAAATAAAGAAGGCAATAATTAGTTAATTTTATACAATTTTTTTTTTCTAATCATACATTTTCAAGTGACTTTTTTCATAAACACACAAACACCAATGAAACTGGACTTGTTAAAACTTCAATTGTTTTATTTTGGTGTATTTCTGATACTGTATTTTAGGTTAAGTAACAGTATTGTTAGCTATTCACCACTATTTTTATGAGTTAACAGGTTAAAACAAAACAGTAGTCCACCATGTATTAGTACACATATGCACATTTACATGACATCTTTTACTATTCCTCCATATTTCTATATCACACTTGTCATTTGCCTCAAGACCATTTAATGCACACATTCACACTGCTTTTGACTAATTAAAATGTTAGGATATTTCATTAGAGCTAAAATGTTAGGATATTTCATTAGAGCAATAAAACTATCTTTCATTTTACTCATCTCATTAAGCGCAAAACATTAGATGGTAACTCCATTATCTAACTTAACTAGTGCAGCACTAGTCATTCACAACAATGCACTTTGTGATAATAGCTTGGACTGGCTGGAACATGTTAAACTATAAGTATTATTATTATACTATTAAATTATTGTCAATAAAATTGATGGTCAGTAAATGGAATGTGTATTATAAAAAAGTAATGGACAGCTAACAGAACCTGACTTTATTTTATATGACTGGTAACCCAAAAAATGGAATTAAAGATAATACTGAAAAAATTTATGTCTGCTTGACTTTCATCTATATACTCAAATAGATATTACCAGGAGTAACTAATTTCATCTGGGTAATACCATAATTAATTAATTTACCAAAATTTGGTCTTTACTACAGTAATAATAGAAATTGTAAATATTTTTCTCAGAATAAAAATTTATGAGATCAAATAGATACAAAATACAATCTTTATGATTTTCATTAAGCGCAGAAGGGATAATTTCAAGATTGTCAGTTGGATAATGTTCTCCAATAAATATGTAATGTTAAAAGATAATATATTTCAACCATGGTTTGTTACAAACTTATTTTGCAAATTTTTATTAAAACTAGTGTTGTTAAGCGATAAGAAAAAATTAATTTGGCAGGAATAATAGAAATATTAATAGGCATGCTCATATCAGGTTTTTTTCTCTTAAATGTAATAAATGGAAATAACCACGGTGAGAGTATTATATGAAAAGTTTAATTTTGTAAGTGTAAATTTCAATGACATTTAATTTTTTCTTCAATATTGATTTTATGCTAATTGTGATGCGAATTAAGTTTTCGTAATAGAGGGTGGGTATGAAGGATTAAGCAAGGATCAGACATGATTTGAGTTTTTACTTGCTTCAAAAATAAAGATTTTAGAAAAAATTATAACATAATTTTTCAATTTTCATAATTTAAAAGTGGGATGTACGAAAGGTAGAAAAAAAATTATTTTATAAAAATTTATTCTGAAAATTTTATAAATATTTTTTATTTCTCTTAAACAACGTAACTTATACTACTTCTCTATATAATCGCCACATGAATTAAGACATTTATCGTAGCGATACACCAACTTCAATATACCCTCGTCGTATTATTCTGCCGCCATTCCATTTAGCCGCTGATTAACAACATTTTTAAGTTCATCGTCACCTGCGAATTGCTTACCATTCAAAAATTCTTCAATTTCCCAAACAAATGGCAGTTTGAAGGAGCTAAGTCCGGAATATATGGTGTGTGATCGTAAATTTCTCATCAAAATGTTCTCAGTAAATTACGTGTCGGATCCGCAACATGTGGACCTGCATATCGTGCAGCAGGACGACGCCGTAAGTCAGCTGCCCACGTCGCCCATTTTGAATGCGCGCCGTAACTTATTAGAGTTTCGCAGTAGGCTTTTTCATTTACAGTTGTTCCACGTGCCATGAAATCGATCAGCAGTATGCCAAACCGATCCCAAAAGACTGTGGCCATCAGTTTACCTCCAATGCCTGCGGCTTGACCTTTATTGATCTGGTTGGTGATTGAGGATGACGCCATTCATTTGACTGCCGTTTTCTTTCTGGCATGTTATACGAAATCCATGTTTTATCGCCGGTAACAATTGAGTTAAGAAACTCACCATCTTTCTCTGCATAGCGCATCAAAAATTCCAAAGCGGATCCCATTCGGATTATTTGTGACGTTCCGTTTAGACGGGCGGCACTTAGGGTGCCGTGCAGGTTTGTGCACGTGTAAGCCTAAATGGTCATGAACAATTCGACGGATAACAGCTTTTGAAACATCAGGAAAAAGAAGGGTCTGGTCGGAAATCGTTGAACTACGATTTTTTCTGATTTCTTCATCGACACGTTTCAAGTCCTCGCACACATTCAGACACCACACTCAACAGACACGGACCTGATACCCACAAGATAACAAACGTAGACTAAATCTCACCACACACTCCACAACATCCAATCATCACTCCGAAAATATATACTTTATGCCGCACACTCCGCACATCCCATCAAAGCAAATCACATCCAATCGCATAAACATATACCTCACAGACAATCGAACACTATAGTATACTTACCTCACGGGTCACCATCGGACGCGGGAGCGGAGTGCCCACGACATCATCGCATCCAGGCGATTCCATACGTACGGGGAACCCCCTAGGCTCTCAGCCGTTTTCGTCCGCCCCCGCACCCTCCAACGACTCCTTCTTCTATCTCTGCGAGACTCCTCTCAGACGTATTGCTCCTCAACGGTCTTCCTAGCAAACCTTACTACAGCCGTCCAGTTTTTCGCGCTTTCTAACATGATCTGGTGCAGTTCCTTTGGGAGGAACATTTCCCTTTATCTATGGTGTCGAATGTTTTCCTTCTCGCATCCTCAAATTGGGGGCAGCGAAAGAAGACGATATGCTGTCTCTTCCTCGTCTACACACACCGGACAACTAGCGGAGTGATCTAACTTAAACCGAAAAAGGTATTCTCAGAACCCCCCCCCATGGCCTGCTAGAAACCGTGTGAGACAGTAATTCAGCGAACCGTGGGCTCTCTCGCACCAGCTTCTCAAGTCCCCAATTAAGCGGTGTGTCCATCGACCTCTATCACTAGTGTCCTACCGCATCTGCCATTCCCTCCTCATTTCTTCCGTGATGGAGCTAGCCACTCTCCTTTTTTCTGCGGATGATCTCCATATCGACAGGTAATATTCCTGCCAACACTTAGACTGCCTCTCGAGAAACCGTGCGATATGCGGCTGCACATAAGGAGGCAGCTCCTACTGTGCGTTGATTCGAGAGCACCCCTTTATGTGCCGTATCTAATGACCCCTCCCCATATCTCGGCACCGTAAAGTATATCACTTCAGACAGCAGCCTCCTCCTCTGCTGCCTCGGTTTCCCACAGTTTGGCAGTAATCTGGTGACCAGATGCATAACCTTTTCAGCCTTCGAGCATGCCTCCAAGACGCGGGTGCCGAAACGCATCTTGGCGTCCAACCGTATTCCAAGATACTTTATCGCAGTCCTTGAAACTATCCTTCGGCCCTCAAGCACCGTGTTCATTGTTGGTTGTTGTAATCGCAACAATCTCCGTCTAGTGTGTTCAATACTAGCGTGGCCATGAACGACACAGGTTCGCCGACCCTGAGGAGAGAAATTTCGCAGCAGTCTTTACTTTAGAGGTATCCCTCTTAAGTAATTTTAATGGAATCGGTGAAAGATAAAGTTTGTAAAGATTTCTTATTTCTTTAATAAAGGAGCTTATGAAGCTTAAGAATGCCTAGGTAGCGATGGAGCAGAGGCTTTCATTATCGCATTGTTTTTACTGGTTCTCAAGCAAAATATATTGAAAAAGGAGATTGATACCCCAAGTTTTCAATTTCAAGTTAAGGGAGGACTTAAATTTTTGGACGTAATGTTTTTTTTAATATTTTAGGATAGTAGAACGTATACAACCAGAAAGTGGTTCCAAGAGGATGAATTTTGTATTCAAGGAGGTTACATAAATACTGAAAATTCCACGTGGGAGGACTGTGGAAATTTTATTACAGTTCAATTGTTTTTGAGATTATACTAAGCAAACAAACTATGTATACTTCATGTAATATTGTAGATTTGAGGTTGCGCTAACAATTTTAGGTGCTTTTCAAGAAGACGCCCGTAACCGATATGTAGTTAAGTCAGTTAGTTAAAAATTTGTCGGTAAAATTTTGGGATCAGTATCTCCCGTGGGTCGTGGGTATCAATTTTCTCAAAATTTTACTAACTCCACTTTATTTGTGTATTATTCTCAGTAGATGTGTACGTAGTTATGTTAACATTAAAAAAAGCCTCAAAATTATTTCTCCTTCTCCAAAGATCGTAAAAAGCTATATTTCGGAATTAACTACTTAACTAATCGGAATTTTCCGCTAGTGATCGGTACATTCTACTACTTTTTGGTGATAGTTCATTATTTTATTAAGAAAACCACTGATCTGGATAGGGGATTCCATGTATTAGAACTGGTAAAATTTGAAGCGTAAACTAGCGCGACTAAATGAGTGGTAGAACTAAATAAAATGAAACTGCGCATGCCCTGAGGTAAGTGTAAGAGTAGGGATAAAACCAGGTTTTAAACCGATGCAGTAGAATTGTTCTGATTGTGTATGTTGAACACTGATCTCTATATAAATTTTCTACAACCGTCCGTAAATTTCTGCTTGTTTTGCGACAATTACCGTTCTTTTGGTTATCTGACGAGTAAAATAAACATCCCTACCGTCACGAATATAGTCGCGCAAGCGTACAATGGTTTTAAGTTCTCAGCCGCTCATTCTGCGGCGCTGGAGTATTGAACACTTAACCTTCAACTGGTGAGCTGACGTCAACTGCGGCGCGCATCTGGTCGCTACGTGATTACACCCACCCTTGATCACATAATGAAACGTGCTTTGCAGTAGCCGGTTGTTTTTTAGATATAGTTATATTGCCGTGCACTGAGAATTTTTATAGCGTCTGTTTTTTCTCAATCGAATGTCCGACGTCAAACTGTCGTGTGCTCACAATTTAAATAAGTACAATTTTCTTTCGTAAAATCGTCAAATATTGCGGATTCTTGCGTAAATATTAATTTCTTTGCGTCCGGTTGTTTCAATTTTATTAGCAGATCGTATTCATTTTTTTCAGTGTAAAAATGAACGCGAACGATCAGAATTTCGAAGAAGTAATTCTTCGTGAACTGGACGGATGAGAAAACGAGGATTCGTTTATCGATGAACTAATTGCAGGTCAAAATAGGGAACAAGGTGCAAATGGTAATCAAGAATGGGCTACAGATAGCATTCGAGAGGTGGTTGCAATAGGAATTGAGGAACAGGCTGTTGATCGTCAGACTGTATTGTCAGCGATCACTATACAGATTCTAAAGTCGAAGTTTCAGGAGCCGGTGAAAATGAAGGGATTGGTAAATACGGGGAAGTAGATTAAAACGATTATGTGAGTAAATCCAATTTTAGATAGTCTAAAGTAGAACCGAGAAGAAATGTCCGAGTTGCGGCACATAATATATTACTAATTGGTAACAGGAGTCATATTAGAAATGAAAGTGAAATTGGAGTATGGAATAAACTATGTTCAGACGATATTTTACGTATTAGTTTGGAGTGTACAAACAAAAAACCTCTTTCTTTGAGAACAAGATACAAAAATCCAAATATTATTGAACCGAATGACGATATTGTTGAATTGAAAGCGCTTATAGGAATACTGCTTCTTACAGCAATATTCAAACGTAACCGCAAAAGCATCGACTCAGTTTTTTCTACTCGTGGAACAGGCCGAGAAATCTTTCGATCGGTAATGTCAAAAAAGCGATTTTTAGTGTTGCTTATTGTTCTAGGATTTGACAGTTCTGAAACAAGAACTCGGAGGAAAACCAGTGACAAAGCAGCTTTGTTTACGAACTGTTTGATGTTTTTATTGCTAACTATCGGCGCATTTACTCCATCGGTTCAAATGCTTGCGTAGATGAAATGTTAGTCTCGTTCCGCGGCAGATGCGCATTCAAATTGTTTCTGCCAAAAAAAAACCAAATAAATACGGACTAAAATTGATGTGTGTTACATACTCGCGAACTAATTATTTATATATCGATTACATTTACAGCGGTAAGGGTTCTGATGGAATTGGATTTTCAGAAGAAGAAAACAAATTTTCTAATCCAACATAGTCCGCAATACGACTGGCAAAACCCCATTATGGCTCAAATAGAAACATAACTGGGGACAATTGGTTTTCATCAACCGACTTGGTCGAAAAATTGGGAGGTAAAGGGCTAATGTATGTTGGCACCCTAAATAAATAAAAAAATTCCCGCTGAATTTCTCCCCGATAAAAAAACTAAAAATTGGGGAAAGTTTATACCGCTTACTAAACAAATGACCTTGATTTCTTATGTATCAAAACGTAACAGAGCAGTAAAACTTTGACCGTAAAAATAATGAGCCTGAGATTAAACCTAGTATAATGCCACAAACAATTGGGTTGATGGTTTAAACAAGATGTGTAGTAATTACTCTTGAATCCGGCGTACAAAGATGTGGCCGATGTTTTTGTTCTACAGATTGATTGATATTTTTGCAGTGAATTCCTACATCGCTTGCCAATCGCAAGACATACAGTCTTTTGATAGACGCTTTGACTATCTGAAAAGTAGCAATAAAGTTAGTTTCTGCCCGTGCAACGCGAATATTTATAATAAAAGAATTTCTCGAGATATACGAATTTAATTAAAAAGAATTTTTAAATTGCAAGAAAAACCTGAGGTACTTCCAACAACTTTCGATAGGCTGCAAGACCAAAGACGTTTTGTCGGCAATTCCTTTGAAATTACAGACGGTTATGCAATAATGGAAAATGCTGTATATGTCATATTGTAGGTTACATCCTTCTCAGACCTTAGAGTAGAAACCTGTTCAGGTAGGATCTCATCTTATCCTAGTTGCCTTTTCTTAGTTGTATTGCAAATTCGTGTATTTGGTTTATTTATGATTTACAACAAACTACTCGACTTGTATTTGATCTTTTACTTCCTTGTTGGAATTAGTCTTTGGATCACCTTAATACATTTACATTTATATAAAAAAAATAAAACCTTTGTTATCGCTTATCTTTCTTTGTTGATGGTGAACATTCAATCACTACCCTTTGTTTCTACCAGTACACATGTGGTCGAATTCCAGTTTCTGTGACTCGAGTGAAAGTTGCTCCAAACATTTTTTGTAGTCTTCACATTACGTGGTTTAGTCAAATTCTGCAATCTCTCAAGTTCTTTTTTATCATTACTGTATAAAGGTGTTTTACTGTATTAAAAAGTGTTTTAAAGTATTAAAAGTGTTCGCTTAACAATAACTAAAATTAAAAATATATTTCAAAATGACAAAAAATTAAGGCTGTCAATTTGAAGTCACCTCACCAACTGAAGGTTATTTGTATTTTACGCCATAAGGAACCCCTATCCAATTATATAGAGATCAGTGAGAAAAACAATCGCATAAATAAATAAAAAATATGAAAAGAAAATTGAAAACATCGTTGTTAAATTAAACGTACTAAAAGGTAAAAAATAGTTTTAGGACGTATCTCAGAATGGATTTGACAACAAGCTTTGATGGTGATATGTGAGATATGTGATAGTCATAGATAGCTTCAAATTAAAAATTTGATGTTTTGGCCAATTTTTTTTATGCCTGTTTCCACCTCACTCTTTAGGCCATTCATCACGCATAAGAATAAAATTGGGAAAAACATCAAATTTTTAATTTGAAGCTGTGACTTTCACATAAGTTTACATATCACCAACAAATTTTGTTGTCAAATCTATTCTGAGATATCGTCCTAAAATTATTTTTACATTTTAGTGCGTTTAATTTAAGGGTGGTTTTTAAAAACTTTTTTTTATTTTCTACTTTTTAGTCTTCATAAGTTTAACTTACAGATGCGCTGGCTTACAGGTTTGAGCGCATTTAGCGAAAGATCGGATCGGTAATTTTTACGGTGCGTGAGTATAATCAAAACATAGGTTTAAACGATTTAATTTCCGGATAACCAAGATCCGGTCGATCAAGAGTGTACCTGAAGTGTTAATTAGTTAGCGCTCGACCTGCTGATACATATGCCGTTTGAATCGGGAAAATCGAACGAGCAGTTGACGAGATGGAACGGTGGCACCCCATCGCACCCCCTCCCCAATCTCTGAACGGGGGCACTTGAAAATATTATCCGAGGGGTACCACTGGGAGTCGATGGGGTATCGTAGTGGGGCTCGAAAAATTTTTTCAGAGCCTAGGACCGACCGTTTTTAGATATTTGCGATTTTCATGTGAAAATTCGGATCCTATTAAAAAGTACTAAATTTTCCCAAAACGTCGATATATAATAATATAACAAGTATTATACCTGACCACCACGAGACATGTACTAACAAATTGGGATTACCTGCTAGTGATCTGTACATTCCGGTGCTAAGCTAAGGGCGCACACACACACACACACACACACACACACACACACATACACACATACAAATGCTCTTTAGCAGGGTTGGATAAACCATTATATAAGAATAGATAGTTAATGCCAGGAAAGTATTACAGCTTTGTTGTCAGCTTTTCAACTACTATATCATGCATCTTATCTTTCACATTAAAATATATGAAACATATGTTGGAAATATTAATAAGTAATAATAATCATAATAACATTAAAAAAAAACTTATAAACCATTTTTAAAAATGTATTATTGTTTTTTTTCTGTTGTAGTTACGACATGGTACATTTTGGTCATGCAAATTCATTACGACAGGCAAAAGCTTTAGGTGATTATTTAATTGTTGGTATACATACAGATGAAGAAATAACAAGGCATAAAGGTCCACCTGTTTTTACAGAACAAGAAAGGTAGACATTAAATTTATAACTTTTAGTTTATTTAATTTATTTTTTTTTGTTACAGTAGAAATAGAAATTTGTTGTTATTGTATGTACATCTATCTGCAAGTAAATTTCCGTTTATCGTAACACCGTTGTTGTAAAAGGGAAATTACCATGAAGTCAATTCAATGTTGAAAACATTGTAAAAAACTTATTTTTTCAATTACCTTGAAAAATTTGTTACAAAAAACAGAGTAGATTCAGGGTTATGTGAAACCTGGAGCATCAGCATGAAATATGAAGATAACATTTCGTAAAAATTAGAATTTTTACGAAATGTTATCGTAATGTTAAATGTTAAATTTTTTACCTAATTTTTTAAAGTTTTTACCTAAATGTTAAATTTAGGTAATCTTATTACCTAAAGTAACAAATTATTTAGAACTTTTATCAAGCTTGATATTTTAACATCTAAAAGTTTATTTCTTTATTTCTCATACATAATAAACAAAGAACAACTATAATTGGGCTGACTCTTGTTGCGGTATGAATAAATAAATAAATCAGGCTGTTTTTATAGTGCCTAATTAAAAGTAAAAACAGTTTTTATGAAAATAGTGAAACATGAATATAGCAAGATATTTTCAGTCACTTTGCAGCATAATTATTGTAGTGATCTTGTACATCTTGTAACTGTAACAATTAGATGACCTGATGTGAGTCATGTTGAAATAACATAGCTATTATAAAGAATACCAAACATTCCAATCTGGACTTAATCGGGGCAGTGAGTAGTGAAGTGATTTCCTGTTCTTCTTTTCTGAACTGAAAATACTATTGCTTATCAGCATGCCAAGCCGTCTGAAATTCAGGTGATATTCACAGTTACAAATGACACTTTCATTCTGTTTGCCATTTAGCTTATATGTTAACATTGTTGCTCTCAGAAAAAGAATTCTGACTGCTCTGTTTTATACCTTGGATGCTTTACATCTGTGTAGCCATAACCAAGCAGTTAGTGGAATCTTGTACTAAAATATAAGTGTATCTGTTAACTTGAAAAAAAAATGCTGTAATTTATGTGCTATGCTGTAATAAATATCAAATAATAATGAAGAAAACAGTTTGAACAGAGTTTCATATAGCACAGTATGTCTTATAAATCAAAATGAGACAATGATAGATGTCATGTACAGAAAAATCATGGATTGTAAGGAATGCAATCTGTTAATAAGCTAATAGAGCAGTAAAACTAAGTTTGCAGTTCTTTGTTGTATCCTCTGAAGAAGTAATTCTCCCTCCATGTATGAATCGTAGCAACTAAATAAAAAAAGAAGACTGACATGATAAATTAACTATTTTAAACATTTTGATGCACTTTCTTGCCAGTTTATTAACAATTAGCTCTCCTACTGATGTTTAGATAGGATTAAATTTTAAGTGATGGTTCTAAAAAATCTGATTTAGCGATCCATTATTTTTCTGTGTAAAGAAGTTTTACTTTATAAAGTGAAAGGGAAATAAAATTAAAATAATGAAGGCTCTCAAGTTGATGAGGTTTGAATTATCAAGGCTTGACTGTACCTATTTGTTTTAAATTTTAAGTGTTCTTGACTTATGTGGAAGTCAGTCTTTAAAGGTAGGAGAATGCTTTCAACTTTCTTCATCTAGAGGGAAATTACATAGAGTGTTGTTTAATGCAGTTAGCTTAAAGGCATCACCTCCATGTTCGAGGTTAGGGTGTCACGCTTCAGTCCTAGATTTGACCATCCTGGATGGCAGATGGTACCTGCACCAGTGTGTTTGATGTGTACTTTGGGACGACATTGTCAGTGATCGTCTGGCAACCTGGCTGGAGATTAGAGATGAATCATTCAGAAGAAGAGATCAGGGACTGCTCCCAAGGCTGACATACAGACAAGTCGAAATAGTATCCACAAACGTGGCCAGAGCTGTTGACTCCTGAGGCCCTGCAGGCCACTATAAGAGAAGAAATAGGCAAGATCCTGGTTGGACGGGGAGCATACAGCTTGGCCTACTGATGAACCCCGCAGATTGCCCAGTTGCACCTGGATATGCAGCGTGTTACAGATGGACTATGCAGTGCCTCAGAAGATCAGGTGGGGAAGACTACCTCATTGCAATACACTGTCACAAAGAGAGCAGAAAGATACTCAATTATGAAATAAATACAGAGAAATGCAGGAAGTGGTTGGACTTATGTGCAGATCTGGATCGTGATCCCTGGGAGAAGGCGTATCATATAATAATGAAGAAGCAAGGAAGACGCCTATCCGTACTTACAAAGGAGATTGCAATAAAGGAGGTAGAGAAACTTTTTCCCTGTCGGGAACAAGACATAGACAGACCACAGGACCCTGAGGCATGCAGATTCATGATGGATGAGGTGACCTGGGCAATTGGTAGACTGGGTGACAAACGGAGTCCTGGATTGATGGGATTCCTGCACTGATTCTCAAAAGCCTTGTGAGACGGATCCCGTGGAAGATCACAAACGTGGTTAATAGGGGTCTGGAGAGTGGCTCTTTCCCATTTTGTTGGAAGGAGGCATGGTTTTCCTCTCCAAGGGTGGACCAGCTGGCTAGCCAGCAGAGGATCATCCTATTTGCCTGTTAAACATCATGGCTAAAGCGGTGGAAAGGATGCTGGCAGTAAGAATAATTGATGAACTAAAAGCTGGGTGGGAATTCACACAAACCAATATGGCTTCTGTAAGAGGAAGTCAACCACCCAGGTAACCTCAGAGTGATAAACTGGGTTGCAAGAGAAAGTGAGGGCACATGAAGAACAATGAATATGTCGATGATGATTTTGCTAGATGTAAAGAATGCATTTGGTTCCGTACTGTGGAGATCCATTATGGAGTCATTGAGAGGGAAAGGCATTAGTAATTATCTGTGCAGGCAGGTCGGAGATTATCTAAAGGATAGGTGGGCCACAGCTGGTACACAACAAGGCAGCTACTGGTTTCAGCTATTTGGAGGAGTTCCGCCAGGGGTCGGTGCTGGGGCCCCTGCTTTGGAATGTGGTTTATGACTGTGTCTTGAACCTCCATCTGCCAGCACGGACGGAGACCATTGCATACGCTGATGACCTTACAGTCCATGTCAGCGGAAGGACTGAAGAGGAAATACAGTCAAGGGGCAATTCTGCATTATCTTTAATTGACGAGTGGATGCAAACACATGGACTGAAACAGGCAGTTAACAAATGTGAATTGATAACCTTAACTAGGAGAAGCAAGGTGGGGCCAGTAGAACTGAAAATCGGTGACCAGCTGTTGCATCAGAGGGATAAGGTCAAATACCTTGGTGTAATAATAGATAGAGCATGCAGATTTAGTGAACATGTTACAGAAGTCTGTAATAAGGTGGAAAGGTCAGTGAACACGTTAATTAGACTTATGTCTTAGTGGGCTGTTCCTGGCTCAGCCAAACAAAGAGTAATCATGTCGGCTGTAGCCTCAGTTCTTCTGTATGTGGTTGCTGGCCTGGGGCAGGGCAATTAACATCCAGTGAAATCTCGACAGGCTTTGGACGGTCCACTGGAGAGCATTACTAGGAATTGTTAAGGGTTATAGGACACTTTAATATGATATCACGTGTGTTCTTTCTGGGGTTCCCCTGGTGGACTTGCTCATCTCAGAGAGAATGGAGCGGAACAGAGTGAGTAAGGCTGATGCCAGATTGTCTGTTATTCGACGCTGGAGTACTGCTGTTAAAGCAAGCTGGACCAGAAGACTTATCTCTGACCTGGGGAAATGGCTTGCTAGGGAACTGGGTGAATTAAATTACCATCTGATGTAGGTCATGTCTGGACATTGCAATTTTAAAGGGTACCTGGTTAGAATAGGCAGAAGGGAATTTGCCAACTTATATGTACTGTCACAAGCAAGATTCAGCAGAGCACACTGTTCCACTGCAAGAAATGGCAAAACAAAACTCTTGGATCAGGACAGGAGTTGCTGACTTAACACCAGACGAACTAGTAGATTATATGCTGGCTTCAGCAAACTGGAGGGCTGTCGACAGTTTGGTGAGGGGAAATGATGACAAAGGACGTCAGAGGGGATTTTAGTTTAGGGCAGGGCAGGCAGCCTCTGCTGGAAGGGCCGGCATGCTGAGGTGTGTTTGCTCTGATGATCAGGCGGGACTCCTGGGGTCTGTAGACTGGGGAATCAAAAGACTGAGTTCTGGCTGCTGAGTGGGACCTGAAATGAATAAACGGCCGAGAACGAATAATCGGGCTCAGTTCCCTCTCCCTAATAGTTGGAGGCAGGTGGCAAAATGTACAGACTGAGTCCCGGTCCTTGGGAGGAAGGAAGGAATGATGTAGTCGGGCCTGGTTAACTCCTTCCTGACGATTTGAGGCAGACGTTGATCACAAAAGATCCAATCGGCAAGCTGAACTGGAGAATCGTTTGATTTTGAAGGACACTTCCCTGGGCTGAGCTTTACTTCATTGAATGTCTGGCCCAGGGGAGTAGGGGGAAAAAGCTTAATGGAATCAATTTATTTAGATTTTTAACTGTTGGACATTAATCTTCCTCATAATGTTTAATTTATATTCCAACCATGAACTTTGCTGTCAGTGTTTGCCCAGTTTGATTTTGTCCATTACGTAAGCCTCCTATCAACTTCTAATTACTTTCTCCTAAGCTGTGATAGATGATGCTGATGAAGATCAGACTATGGAAATAAGGGCTGCTTATTATATAGTTAATTTGAATGATTATGTCTGCTTTTGGAGTGTGACAGTATGATATCACTGTAGTATAACTCAAATGAGACAGTAGTCTGATAGTGGGTATTATAGTGGGAGGCTGATAGTTAGTGGATATTACTAATTATATGTAACTATTTAATCTTAGTGAGATTTTTGTAGTTTTTTAATATAAACAAAATCTGATCAGATTTTGAGTAGATCAGGTTGCTTTGGGTTTGTATTGCTGTTAAAATCATCAAACATTTTAGTGATTTTTTGTTTGTTTTCAAAACATTACAAATAAACATTACTTATTGTAATGTAAACATTATAAATTAAACATTACCAAACATTACTTATTTTAAATGAGGCAATTAAAATGTTAATAACAAAAATTTTTATCACATTAAGTAGTAGCAAATAAATAAATTTTGCAGACATAAAATTTTTACTTTAAATTGTACATATTTATAATAATCTTATCTATAGTACTTAAAGAAAATTCAATAAACTATTTTTTTTTTAAAGGTTTATTATTAAATTTTTATATCTTTTAATTATTTTTTTTATAACTTTTTAGTTATTCAGTTGCTCATATACTACTTTTAATTGTTAATATTTTTTATTGCTTAACTGACAAGTTAATATCAAGTTTGATATTTTCATGTGTGTGTTTATGACAATTTAATCAGATGCATAATGACACCTTCTACCTCATAGTAAAAGGTGTTTTACTATGAGGTAGAATTATTTAAACAATTTTTCATAAAATTTTTGTTTTCCAATAGCAACCAATGTAACTGTTGGGAAGAGCACTAACTAGTTAGCCATCATTCGCTAAGTTGGGAACGCTTGGCTGGTTCTCTTTGAACATACAGTTTTGTTACTTTCTGTATAATTGTATATTTGTTCGTTTAAAAAATTTAATACAAACAGACACATGGGGTTGTAGTTGAAGTACTCCCTTGACAGTTATCACTCGTTGATATCTACTATTTTTGAAAATAGTACTTACTGTACAATTTTACCCACACATTACAATTTTTTTGCACTGTTTAAAATTTCAGCAGTGTCTTATGGTGCAACAGCTCAGTTCAATTTTGTATTCATTTAATTTTCACTTTGTTAATTCACTTTCTATTAAATTCAGTAATAATGAGTGAATTTTTTGTTGTGTTTGTGCAAATATAAATTACAGTAAATTTGATTGACTGTTTTAGTCTGTAATAGACAGTGAATATTCACATTATGTTTTATAACAATAATTTCTATTCTAATTTATTGTTTTACACTATCTGTACTAGTTTTTTTATGGTTATAATGCATGTAACCATCTAAGATGCAAGTGCCACTTGTCAGCAGTGCTTTTTCTGAGAATAATGATGTTGATTACACAGCCATTTTCTGTGGTAACCCGAATCATATTATTGATTAGGTTGAAATCACACTTTAGAGGGGATATCAAGCAAATATACAACAATTATATTTGGTTTTCATCTGTTATTTTTTCTAGTGAGCTTGATACTGTTAGTAATGACTATGCTGTTTTCATAACTGATTTGGGTTGTACAACAGGTGGCCTTCAATCATTAGGTTATTGCAACCGATATAATATTCCAAACCAAAATCAGAATTGTTCTAAGAACTGAAAGATATCTCAATTGTAATATTATTTTATTAGGAAGTTAATTTATTATTAATCATGATATTCATAACATTGGTATAGAACATTTTGCCCCAGTGCAAGTAGAAGTGGTCTCTGTATGTATTTTCCCCTTGAATTCACAAATGTTTACAGAATTTTACTATCACTCTTGGTTTTCAAGTAACACCCTGTTCATTGTTATATACTTTTATGTTATTGTATTACCTGTTTATAATATATAATTGAATAAAAAAATTGTATTGATTAAGCATTTAACAATGATTTGTTTGTTATGAAAGAAGGTATGCAGTGGCATAGAACAATACAATAGTCATAACTGCTGGATGATGCAATTCTAAAATGGGTCAGAAGAAATGCCTTTCTTATAAACTTTGTCAAAGTGATGTCACAAGCAACATCTGTTTGATTATAATATTTGAGTTACTGGTTAAAGCCATAGCCAGTCTGTGTTGGGTGTTTACTCTGTTGACATCTTTACATCTTTCATGTGTTTGTGCTGATCTAATATAGTTAATAGTTAGTTAATATAAAGTTAGTATAATGTAGTGCAAACGTTTCTCAGTTATGACGTATTCTAAATTTACATTTCATTTTTTTGAATTCAGGACATGTAGTGAATATTTTTTGTAGAGTTTGTATATTGTGTGATTTTGCAAAATGCGCAGAAATTGTGTAAACCACCAGGACAGCTTTTGTAGTGAGGTAAAATTTAAAGTAAAGTCAGAAAGTTAGTTTTATTCCTCTCATCAAAAAATATTATGAGCTTTATTTTGGCTGCAAAGTAATACCTCTATTACCTCTATAAAGTGCTTATGAAAGCAATAGATCTGTGTGGGCTTGAATTTGCTTACTTAAAAAATAAGTTTCCAAAGATCACTGAAACAAAACTCAAAAAAGGAATCTTTGTAGGACCTCAAATTGATTTATTTAAAGATGACAACTTCAATGGTATGTTAAATGAGGTGGAGAAAGCTGCATGAAAGTCTTTTAAGAGCATTTGGCAGAACTTCCTTGGAAATCGTAAATCCAAAAATTACAGACATAGTGGATGCTCTTTTAAAATTTTATAAAATCATGGGTTGCTACATGTCACTGAAGATTCACTTCTTGGACTTGTACTTGGATTTCTTCCCACCAAATCTAGGAGCAGTCAGCAATGAAAATGTTGAACGGTTCCTTCCATCAGGAAATTTCATATATGGAAAAGCAGTACCCGGGCAAGTGGGATTTGAGCAGGCTAGCTGACTATTGTTGGACCCTAAAGAAAGTTCTTCATGGCACAAAATATTGTAGAAAATCAAACATTACTACTTTTTAGGTAAGATTATATTACATTAAGAATGCATTTTAAAATACATAATGTTCTAAAAATCCTTACATGATAAATCTAATTCTGAAACCACATTTGAATTCAATGCAAAAAATGCTATTAGATTCCCCCATTTTCACTTCTGGGACAAAAAATAAATCAAATTTTGTATACCAGTGTAAGCAATAAAAGAATCTAGATACTATGTTGTAATCATTAAAAAAAAAAATGGTCTTTCTGTATTTTATAAAATATTAATAAAAAGAGAGAGAGAATAAAAAACAAAAAATGTATTATAATGCTTTGGTGCATTAATAATAAGTTACTTTAATGAGTTAAGGTTCAATGGATTCTTGAACTATTAGAAAGGTTTAAGATAAATATTATTAAAAGCAAAATAGTTAATTTATTATTATGAATAATATAAAGATATTCATACACTAGACACAGTAAACATTAAATTAAGTAATATTAAATATTTATAATAATGTGTGAAGTCCTTTCTGGTGTAATCAGTAATTTTCAATGCAGTGTCTTGGAATGAAGGAAGAGATACTTGATGTTGTAAGTGGATTTTACTGTATGATGTTCTTTCTGAATTTTGGTGATCACCAATGAAGATCAGTGGCTGATTCTACCTAATTTAAGCATTTAATTTGTGGAAAAAATGCTGGATGTGGTTTTACAGAGGATTACTTGATGTTGAGGAAAAAAAGAATTTCATTAAGGATAGCTATCATTAAATGATTATAATTTGTTTAACTCCCCACGAATATTTTCACTGTTGTGAAATAATTTGCCTAATCTTAGGTGCACTTTCCATAAATCTACAGTTGGGAAATCTACAGTTTGACAGCTGATGCACAAACAGAGCAATTAAGGGTCCCTGATCCTAGAGTTTCATATAATTTGTTTATACAGTATATAAATGTATAAATTTATAGAGTCTGGTAAATAATTTGATTCAATGACTATGATATAAATTATGCATATCAGTAGTTACTTTAACCGTACAATTTTATTCATTTTTATATTAAGTAGCTAATTCCTTCAGTTAATATTTTTGTTTATTATTAGAAAAAAATCTTCATTAAAAAAATAGCAAAAAGTAATACTCATAGAAGACGTGTCTCAAATTCTATTTGTTCTAAGTTTATCCTTGAAAATTTCTTTTTGGAATAATTTATAAACATGTAGGTTGTAAATGAATAAAGAGTTTTAGGCAGAATGAAGTCTCCATTTAATATTTAAAAAAGATTTTTTACAAAACTTTCTTAAATTGTCACCTACTTGAATTTATTTTCATTGATTTTTATTTTGCACCTAGCTGATAAGACAGAAAAAAAGTGTTGCCAAAAAGACAAAAGTGTAATGGGACTTTGGATAAATAGTTTAAATTTCAGTCAGATGTTTCTTGCTCACTTCATAATTATTGGAAACTGTTAACAGTATTATATATGAAGTCTAGCTTAGCGCGTTTTCAGGCTGTACTTTATTTTCTGATTGTAAAGCAATTTGATTGACATTTTGTGGTTCCTCCACAAAATTCTTCATTCTTTATTTATTTACATCCAGCTTTTTCACTTACCTGTTACTTTTTACCTGTAAATCCCCCTCCTGTTTGGATGAGGCCAGAATAAATTTGTGAAGATCTATGAAAATCACAAACATAACTTGAGCCTTTATTTTTTTACAGTAACCTCTATTTAACAGTCAAGAATTCTTAAACTGAAAAATAAAGACATATGTTCTCCCTGGTAACTAAGTAATACTTTCCTCAAAACGTTTTCAGACTAGAGACTTTATCTCATATGGGAATTTGTTGAAGAATCTGATGTAACAAACAAGTAGTACAATTAGAACTTGAAAAATATAAATGCATGGCAATGCACTAATATATTTATATATATTGGAAGTTGGTTTTTTAAAAAGTGATTAAATGGATGTGTACCATTTCTATTTTGTATCTCTTAACTATTCATTATTATGAATGAAGTACCAATTGGGAATTAACTAAATTTCTCCCATTTTATTTAATTTTTTTAGATGGTTAAGTCATTATACCGGCTTATAAGGCCTGTGCATGGGAATTTGATATGAAATATTTACAGCATATGAGAAATGTCCAGCTAGTAATTTCATGACATTGAATCATTTGATTTTGTACATTCACTGAATTTCAAAGTGAAGAACTGCCAAAAAAGGCTTTAGAAGAATTAGTAATACAGAATTTTGATATTAGGAAAAAATGACAATCATGAAGATTCAGTGATGAATGTGAACATGATTTTTTTTGTGAATTTGGTATATGTAATTTTATGTTTTAAAGGGTATTGTCTGATAAAATTTTAAAATTTAATTCATTCTTGGAAAGAAGTTTAAAATTTAAAAGTTAACTTAAAATGACCTTGATCTCATATATAGATTTCCTTAAAGAAGTTGAAAAATATTGAGATACAAGCTAAAGGTTTGGATTATATATATGTTTAGTGAAGATTTTTAGATGTTAATTTCAGGCTAATGACAGCAAACTTAATCAAAATTAAATGTGTAAACATAACATCATTGTTCTTTGAACATTAGTGATATTATTGTAAATAAAATTTAAGAAAATAATGTGGATATGTCCTTTATATGCCTCTTAGAGCTATAATTAGCATAATTGCTGGTGGTAATAATCATCATTACTGTAATAAATAAGTTATATGATGTTTCATAATTATTATAATTTTGGATTTATCTTACTTAGATGAAAACTGGTTATATTATAGTTCATCAATAAATATAATTCTATTAATGGCAGCTAAAAGCTATTTTGAAATGTTTGTTACAAAAGAATTTGAAGAATCATTATTTAAAAAAAAATTAACTTTGGAAACTTTCATTCTGTTTTTACTGAATTTAATTTAAGTACTTATTTGTTGATTCTTATTATTATTATTATTTTATTATAATTGTTCTTCAATGATTAAATGGCTGCAGAATTGAGTTCTCTCTCTCTCTCTCTCTCTCTCTCTCTCTCTCTCTGTGTGTGTGTGTGTGTGTGTGTGTGTGTGTGTGTGTGTGTGTGTGTGTGTGTGTTTGTGCTGTTTACATTAGATTCAAGAGTACTCATCGTACTTTTAATTTTCTTCTTTCATTTTTACGAGCATTTGCTAATTGTATTATCAGTTTTTAGGTGTGGTTATGATTACATATGTAACAGTAGGTATTTCTGTTTATAATTAATGTGTATCATTATTAATATAACTTGCAAGAAGATTATTACCAAGATAATGACTATGAGTCATGACAATATAGTGTTTGCTGTAATGTAATGCTTGCCATTTCAACTTCAGTTTATACAGATTAAAATTTATGTTGTATTGAATGACACTTCCCAAACAAACAACAAAACTGTAGTTGGCTTGCTTCATTTTTCCTGATGTGAAATCAAGGGTGTGGAGTATTGTCTCAACTGCCGTAATCTTCATCCCTTTCTGTCATGTTTCCTTTGAAGTCTAACCAGTTTGTCTATAAAGTGTGGGATAGAATCTTTGTTTCATGGGAAAATCTAATTAATTATCCAGTTTAAGGAATAAAATTTCCAATTAAAATTCAGTTTTAAAAGGATGCAGAAGTTTCAATTTTTTCTTAGCTCCGTATATTAAATTTGAAACTAAAAAAAACATAAATTAAACTTGAAACATTAAATTTGAAACTAGTAAACACCCAAAAACGGCTAACAAATTATTTTCTTTAAAATCTAAAGATTTTTCTTTAGATATTGCAATTTTAATTGCCTTAAAAAGTGTAATTTGAAAAATATAAAATAATTTATCTTGTGTTCATTTTTTTTTTGTCTGAGATTACCCATTTAAGTTGGATGTAGTTATTTTAGTTGCAAAATATTGCATCCTGTCTTGAATAATTAAAGAACCTAGTCTTTAATTGTTTTGCTCTTGCCTCTTTCAACAATTTTTATGTTCAAAACTTTCTTCCATTGTAAAATTGAATACCTTGTACGCCTGAATGTATGACCTACCGTCTTAGTCGTTCTAATATTTTATGTATATTATTTTTTATTTATGATAAATATTGTTTCAGGTATAAAATGGTTAGAGGTATTAAGTGGGTCAATGAGGTAGTGGAAGGTGCTCCTTATATAACCACATTAGAAACGTTAGATAAATATAACTGTGATTTTTGCGTCCATGGAGGTTAGTATTGGTTGTTCTTTGTAATTTTGTTTTAAAATTTCTTATTGCTTTCTTAGAGCATTTGTTAGCTTTTTTATTAATACATTTTGTTATATTGTTCTTAGTAAACATCAATTTCGTTTATATAAAAAATTGACATTGCATTAAAACAACCATCGCTACTAAAAAACGATGTGTCGCTTTTAAAAACACAAAATTATCTGATAAATTTTTTTGTTAGAAATCATTTTACTGGTACAGTTCACTACTCTCCACTCTTTTTGTGCATTCTTTTACCCCCAGTACACTTTTTTCTTTTTTTTTGCGTTGGAGGAGGGAAAATCTGCAACCAGATGCCCAGCAGCCTCTACTGCTGGGAGTGTGGGGTTTCCTGCCGAAGTAGGGACCCATTAAAAATCCTCCCATCACTCAACATGGAGATTGGACTACCTTAAGGTATACTTCATCTCTGCGTATGTCAATGGGTTTACCCGTGCTGCCTTCAAACGGCAGCTTCCAACATCCCCCAGGGGCACCCATTGGAGGCAATCCTGTGGATCATTATCTGTTGGATCAATGTGACTGTTCAGGGATGCACTCTTCCCTGAACAGTCACATTGGGGCCCATCTAGGGCACCACAGAAGCATGTGTTAGCAACATCAACCTGCCCACAACATTGACAGTAGGGAGTCGTCTGTCTTCCTCTCATACAGGTATTTATTGGACGATCCACGACCCGAAAGCCATTGGACCTTCCAGAAGTCAATTTCACCCCATCTCCTGCCAAACCATACCGACAGAAGACAATTCCTTCTGTCAGGGATGGTATGCCCAGTAGAGGCATTATTCCATTTTTCCTGTCATTTGTTCAACAGTGTGTTCCTAGCCTTCGACCTCTCTATGACTAGTACTGCCTCCAGAGAGACAGTGTGATAAGCCTGTGTCACCCAGATAGCTAATCTTCTGTATATTTTTTAAATTTTCAAGTTATTTCACTCTATCCCCAATGTCCCACACCAAACTGACGCTGTATATAGGACCCAATGATCCTATACACAACAACAATATGTTACCATGGTTGCTATCAATCGCCGTTTAGCCATCCTGGGCCCCCTAACATTTCTCATTAGTTTGCACAGTAACGAGGACACCCTCTCTCTCTTTTTGAATGTTTCATCAATATGCGTGGTGTGTCCCCCACTTCTGTCGAGCCAGATATCTAGGTATCTGGCTAACAGAGGGGATCAATTCAACTCCCTTCTAACTGACAGTGAGCTTAGGGGTGCATCTCCTTCTCGACATAATACCATCTCTGTCTTACTAGTCGAGACCTTCAGGCCCTTCTTTGCCATCTATTCCACCAATCTCACCAGGGTTTGATCAACCGGTTGATTAATGTGTAAAACAGATGTTGATAATTTGTGGACTGTATAGATAAAATAAAACAGATATAGAGTTCAATCCCTGGGCTGGCATTATCATATAAATAAAACGAGTAAGAACGAAACGCACTAATTTATTGAAGATTAATATGTATAACTATAATAACAAAATACGGAAAACAATCATAATAATTAACTTATAATATAATATACACTCATGTGAGTAGACTCGGCATAATATTTCGATCACATGTCCATTTAATTTGAACATAACTTTGCAACTGTCTAATACATTAAAAAACTATTACACAGCAAAGAGACAGTGGTGGGGAGAATGCACACCAGTAACCAGGCGAACCTTCTCAGAAGTCGATTCTTTGTTCCAAACAGCCAGTGGTTTAACTTCTTCCATCCATCGTGCTATTACAACAACCACAAGGTCATCGGCAAAAGCAACGACCCCAGATGGGGTCCTTAAATCTAACAGACCGTTATAGACCATATTGCAGGGCAGGGGCTCCAGTATTGATCCCTGAGGTACTCACCCTTCCTTGAAACTGCCAGTATCTCCCTACCAATGAGGTACTACTGTACCATCCTGACCAAGTAGGGAGCCACCTTCTTTTCCATCATCGGGTCCAGAATTGCATCCCATGATACTGAATTAAATGCATTCTCGATATCAATCAGTATTATCAAAGGGATTTTCCTCTTATATCTGTTCCCAGCCGCCGCTGCGTCAACAGATTCCGTTACCTTATTTATAGCCCCAACTGTTAATCTTCTGTTTCTGAATCTGAATTGTCTGCTAGGTAGACCACCACATTTTTTTTTCCAGTTCCACCTCTAGCCTGCGAGCCAATAAGGCTTCAAAAATCTTACCAAAAGTTTTAATTAACGAAATAGGCCGATACCCCTTGTTCACCTTCGGTATTGGTACTAGTCGGGCTGATTTCCATTTCATAGGAATTTGCTAATGAGCAAATATATGTCATATGTAGTAACATATGACTTTATTAAATAAACATCAAGGGTGACATCTCAACAAACACCCTCATTATTTCTGTTGGAACGACTCCATCTGGCCCGTGTCGCGTATGTGGTTTCAGTTTACTAGTTGCATATCACAATTCATCAATTGTGTACCAGCGAACCTCCCCTGCCACAATTTCTCTTTGTTTCTACTTTTTGTCTTTAGAGAAAAGCTCTCTTACAACTCCAATCAGTTGTTTTGCCGGTAATCTGAGTGTGCCCCTCCTGAATCGCCCCATCACAATACGGTATGCATCCCCGAAAGGGTTGTCTTCTAATTTGTTACAGATCTCCTTCTTGGATGCAATGATTGCCGTTTTCAGTTTACTGCGAGCTTGTTTCCATAGCAATCTTGTGTTTTTCTCAGTTACTGGGCCTCCTTGTCTGTTTTTTCTAGTAAATTGTCGTCTATATGTGTTTTTCCGTTGTATTTTGTGTCGTTTTTGTGTCGTCTAACGTATTTTTTCCTAATAACCTCAATTTAGGGGGACCATTAGTAAGCTGGCCTATGTCTTCCACTGGTGCTCCGCTCCCCAAAATTCTGTACAAGTTGCCATTATTATGTTGTATAGTGCATCAGGTTCCATAGCATCTGTCCCATAGCTGGACACCTTCTCCATAAAGGCATCTGTGAGTCCCAGTATCTGGACCGAACTCATTTTCCAGGGCTCCAGTGTACCAAGATTGATATGTCCCAACAACTACCTCAATACAGCACTGGTCGCTGAGCGTCTCTTCCTTCAAGACTCGCCATCTCACCTGCTTCACCCAGGACTCCTTAATAAATGTCAAATCTAACGTTGATCCTGTATCACCTCTATGGAATGTGTGAACTCTGTAGTCGTTCACACATACCATCCCCAATGATGCCATCGCATCAGCCAGCAACCGTCCTCGTGCATTAGTTAACTCATTGCCCAGTTCCTGACATTTCGGATTAAAATCACAGCATATTAACACTGAACCTCTACCGGTTCATATATCTGCAGACAGATCCTCAACAAGTCTGCTGATTCTTCTATTGGGATGTAGGGAGAGGCATGACTGACAGCTATAACACATAATTCCTGCCATCTCAACCCAAATAAATCTTCCACAGCCTCTTCCATCAGTAATATTCTGCCTTTACACAGTGGCAACAGCTCATGTACATTCCATGCTCTAAATCCATGTGCTACCCTCCGGTTATTAACACACTCAGGTTTGGCTCTGATACCATCAGAAGCTCCACCCAATGATGTTTGGATGTAGCCCACAAAATATTGTGGGACTGATGTGAATGATTTACGCTCAACTGCAAAATCTTCATTTGGACTTGCATAATGGGCTGCCATACCTGTGGTCCTTTACGCCACATTTCATACTTGCTGCTGTTTCTCTGCAGCCGACTTTGAAGTGGCCTTCTTTTCCACAGTTAAAACAACTTCTTGTTCGATCTGGGCTCTGGCTCTTGGGTATCTTGTGTCCAAGGCCTGGCCTTTCTTGGCTTAGTATTGTGTTGTGTAAGGCCTGGCCTTTGTACCGAAGGCCAAATTTACTGATCCTCTTTGCTTTAATATCTTAATATATGGTCTTGTTAGCCTTGTTCTTCTTTTAATTACATTCTCATACAGAGACTTTTCTCAAATTCATCGATTTGAACACTTCCAACATGTTCCAACATGTTGAACACTTTCAACATTTTTAATCTACTAGATTTATAAACTTTGTTACACTATAACACATTTAAAAAAATGATTACATATGTAACAGTAGGCATTTCTATTGTAGAATTAATGCTAATAATTAATATAAGTTGCAAGAAGATTATTACCAAGATAATGACCATGAGTCATGACAATATAGTGTTGGCACTTTAGAATGTGTTGCACATTTAAAAAAAAGTGTATTTTCTGTTTTTGTAGTTTTCCTGCACTATACATTTTACAGTCATAAAGCAAATATTTGAAAGAATATATTCAAATATACAGATATTTAAAATAATTACCTTTTAATTGATTCTTACGTGTATTTTTTAAATAGGATTTCTTGAAATTGGATTTCTGCATGAAAGTTCTCTTTATTGTGCTTGCACCAGCGTGCTTATTATTTTAATTATTTCGATCACACTTTTCTATTTAAATAGAATAAATAAAATTCTGATAACTTCTGGTGTTATTGTGTTTTTATACTATTGTATTTTATTCATCATCGCTTTTCTTTCTACTTCATTGTGTTTATTTTACCTTTTCATTTTGAATTATTTCCTAACATTAAAACCATTTCCTCATTACTTTTATCTGTATTTTATTATCACCCAAAATCAAATCGCTTTAAATATTTTAATTTTTTGAGCTTGATGTTGTGAAATTAGTGGTTTTTTCTTTTATTCTTTTTAATGTAAAATTAAAATTTCCATTTCCTAAAACTTTAATAAACTTTCTTTAAACCTTATTTATTTTAAAACTTTAATTTTTTTATTGTAAAAATATTTCTACTTTTTTTCTACTATTGTTTCAGTTACTTGACTCTTATAATAATTTTAAATAATTCTTCTATTAGAATATGTCAATCCTAATTTAAAAAAAAAATAATGAACATTTTATTCTGTTCTCCATTTTCAAATAGAATTTCAAGACAGATAGGTGCCATGTATGTAATTATTTTTTTTCAGACTATTCAAATTTTTCAGAAAGCTGATGCTTATATACATATCTGTTCTTGTCCTAAAACCGAATTTGTTTTGACCTAGTAAATATTACTATGGTTTTTTTTTTTTTATCAATAGTCTTGGGCCAGTAATTTGTTTGATATATTCTCCAACCTTTTTTGTTTTATGGTAATCTTTTAACTTTAATTTACTGTGTACTTTACTTCATCTTTAATGTAATGTTCATCTTTTTGAAAACCTCCTTTCATTAACATCACCTTACTGAAAGGTGATCATAAAGTGATTTTAGTAAAACATGTAAAGTGAGGTCACCTTTCTGAAGAGTTCATATTATCCGAGAAACATTCCCTTTCTTGGATATTTTGTGAAGTGTTAGTTGGATAATGTGCTCAGTCGGTTAATAATATTCACGTGTGTATATTCATGTACTTTTTTATCTATTTATGTACTTGCATAAATGTAATATCTGTCAGACTTACATTTCTAAAATGGCAGCCTATATAAGCAGACGTTCAGCTGAAAGAGTTGTTTTCCTAATATTTTTATGATAAAACGTGAAGATATTTGAAGCAGGTCCATTGTTTTCCTCTTGAAGTCAAAACTGTAATTTTTGTTTTGTGTTTTTGTGCTAGTTTATATTATAATCGATGATCTCTTTAGAATAATATATATGTTGTTAAAGTGCTGAAGTAATGCTATTCTACTCATAAGAGTATCTCTAATGATTGTCTGCTTAGCAGAGACCAAATCTCTATCAAATCATCCATCAGTTCTCTATAATGGAGACTGAGTGATATTGATTTCACCTTTCATCTGTTAGATTTCACATTTGAATTGCCTCAGGCTTTGAAATTTTCCATCTGCTTTAAATATTTCACATCATTTTGTCATGCAAAAGCTGTAATCTGTGGTAAATTAAAAAAGCAAATTGTTAATTAAAAGGATTTGTTAAAATCACCTATGCGTTTACAATAAAGTAGTAATAATGGTATTGTTACTAAACATCAATGATCTTTTAATGGATTTTGAGCTAAATCCTCAATGGAGCCAACTGGTGAACAAATTCAGTAAAATAATAATGCAGTACTGACTGTAAAGACCATATTATATTATAGTAAAAGAAAGATAAAGGGATTAAAATCTCATCAGATGTAAAAATGAAATCTGTTAACTAATTATTACTTTTTAATAAATAAAATATATAAGTTCTGAGAAGATTAAATAAATATATCGAAAGACTGTGTTAATGGTGTTTTGGACTGTTCCACTGTGCAGATTAATATGTAAGTTGGATCATTAGTAGTTAAAAAAATTATTTCACATCATTAAAAAAGCATGCATTGCAGGTAGTGTATGCGTGGTACAAAGTTCTCATGATAAGCAAACTAATCAAAGGCAACGTGTCTATTTTTTGTTCTACTTTTATTATTTATCGTTTGTTGTTAGCAGTAACTAATAGGAAAAAGAATGGAATTTGTTCAGTTATTATAACAATAACCTATTGAGACTAGCAGACAAACAGTATGCTTGTATTGCTTGCCTGTCCTTATTTATGTGATTATTATTTGATATTTTTTTTGATTGCTTTTAATTTGTTTATCGAGTAACATTCTTTGTGTTTTAAATTTAAAAAAAATAATTAGAGCAATTTTAAAATAATTAAAATAAATTATTTTAAAAAAATAATTTAAAAATAATTATTTAAAAAAAATAATTTAAAATATAATTATATATTTTAATTAAAAAAATAATTGTTGGTTAGCAGTATTAATTTGTGTAATCGCTATTTTTTAGTAATTAATTAATTTTATTTAAATTGATTGTAAAAATTACTATAAATGATTTATTATTGCAGTAATTTTTGAGATCAATTTATTTCTGCAGCTTAATAATTAAATCCTTAAATTGAAAGCCTTTTTTCTACCTTATCATTCATTAATTTAATACAAAATTATAGTCATTTTTATAAAAACTTTCATCTTTTGTTTAGTACTCTTCCATAATTTGTTTCATTATGATCTGTGACCTATGATCTATGATGATGCTATCAATCTTATTACATCATCATTTTTTCTTACTGCTGCTTTTTGTTTTCTTATTTATTGAGTGTTTAATTAATTAAGCATGGATATGTTGTCTGTTTCATTTCTATTTAAAAATTAATGACATTTTTGGACAATTCTATTGAAGCCAGGTTTCTGTTATTTGTTTCCAAGTATCGGTTTTCCAGGTTCATTAATTTATTAATGTATTTTTTTATGTATATGAATAATAAAAGTAAGAAATGAAAACAAACAAACCTTACATTTTATAAGATTATATGTATCTTGTAAATGTAAATAATGTCATGAGATAGTTTAACTTTAAAAATGTCAGACCTTGTATCGTTGAAATGCCGTGCTCTTAATCTTAGTATTTTTTTATGCAACTAAAATAATTTTCTATATTTTTATATTATTTCAATTTTTTATTAATTAAAAGGGATACTTTACAGCATGTGGGTATTTCATGGTTTCCCTTATATCCATTTATTTCACTGACTCTCTAAGTTTGTCTATATTTAAAAAATCATAGTAACTGCTATTTTGGCACTGTTATTCTTACATAGTTCTGTTAGCTTATTTAGTAGAATGCTAGGTTCATTCAGAAAGTTCTTGCTTGACTTGGAGATTGTGCAAGTACGATCAAATGATTACAATATTTATCAAGTATGATCCTTCAGATGGCATGCTGCAAAGTTTCAAACGCGTGGATTTAGTCGATTGTATCTGGCGATCGAATAAAGCAATTAAGTTTTGACGTGTTCTGAAAAATGGATAAAATTGAAGTTCAAATTGTGTGTGTTTTAAAAGGTAACCCCATCGGACATAAAAGAAGAGTTAGAGTCCTGTTTAAAGGATTCTTCCCCTTCATCTTTGGCAGTAAGAAAATGGGCTGCTGAATTTATATGTGGTCATATGTCAATTGAAGATGATGGATGTACAGGGCGCCCAAAAACTGCTATGACCGATGAGATTGTCACAAGATCTGCAGTGCTGTATTTAATGATCGCCGATTGAAGGTATGTGAGCTTACTGACATCGCTAAAATCTTGATGATTGCCTCCAATTCATTTTACATGATATTTTGACTATGAAAAAGCTATCAGCTCGGGGTGCTGGTGTTAGTCAACCAGAAATGCATTTGACTGATGAACGCTTCTCAGAGGTTCAAATAATGGCTGGGAGCAACTGAAATTGCGCCTAAGAAAGTAAAAATGGTTTCATCTGCAGGAAAAGTTACGGTTGGAGTTTTTGGGATTCTGTGATGCGGTGCTCATAGACTACCTGTAGCAGGTACAGGTGCTTGTTTGGGATTCTGTGATGCGGTGCTTATAGACTACCTGTAGCAGGTACAGGTGCTCCTACTTTTAGTAGGAGCACTGAGAAATATTACACTTCACTACTGAACTAACTGAAGGGTGCTGGTCAGGATAAATATCCACATCTTTTTATTTCTCCCTTTTTTTAGCTTCTGGAGAACCACTGTTCGTTATTAAAGGATGAGATGAAATGTCAGTTTTGTAGCGTGTGAAAATACCATACTGACCGGGATCCAAATTTGGGACCTTTGGATGAAAGGCCGAGATGTTACCATTTGTGCCACAGAAGCCGGCCTAAATATCCACATCTGGCTGAAGAGAAAATGCTCTTTCACCATGATAATGTACCTACACATTTTTGTTGCTGCAAAACTAAATGACTTACGATTCGAAGTGCTTTCACATGCACAATATTTATAACCCGTGTGTGAGCCGAATTGGATTTGACTCCCAATAATTACTTCTTCCCAAAGTTGAAGTAATGGTTCACCAGATGAAGATTATTTCTAACGATGAGGTTAAAGCCGAGACAACCATTTTAGAAACGCGTTATACTGAGGATATTAAAAAAATTAAAAGTTTTTTGTCCAAAATGCAAAGTTACTATGTTGTAAAAAATTTATCATTTCAAAGAAATATTAATATAAATGCATTAAAAATATCCAAGATGATAGTTTTGAGGTGAATGAGGACGTGTACCTAATGAAGACCAGTTCCTGAAACTGCAAGAGATTTATTTATCTGAATGTAGTATTGGAACAATAAATCTGTTAAATTGATTTTAATAATATACAGAGTATAAAAAAAAAATAATATGAAGGTTTTAAAGCTCTTTAGTATTTCTTAACTGTGACTTACAGTAATGGTACACAAATAGATGAAAGTGTAACTTTTACAGTTTTTTCTACAAATGTTCAACGTGATCGATGACCTTTCATCACATGGCATACATCCAACCGATAAGAGAGTTCGTCCCGTACTTTATATATCATGTCTGGATCAGTAGAAGAAACAGTTGTCCTGTGCTTCAAATCGGGTAGATCAGTAGAAGTGTTGACAGATAACACAAGATCCTTTATAAAATCCCAAAGGAAAAAAAGACTGGAGACCGCTGCTGTCGCGTTGTTCACTGCTGGATCGATTGTGATGAATCGCGTCCACGCCGTTTGGAATATGTCATTCAGCCAAACCCGCACAGTATTATCAGTTGTGAAGCCGTTTAATGTGCTGTTATGTTGTTAATTATTAGTTATTATTGTCAATATAATACGTTGTTAAAAGTTGGTTATTGTATGTATTATGAATGTAAGATTCAGTAAAATACTTAATCCACCGTGTTTTACGTAGTTTTATTATTAACACGATTTTTCCGTCGTTGCAATTTTGAATGCTTATAACTCGATAACGAAGCCATTAAAAAAAAAACAGGTTTCACCCCATTGTTTTTATTGTAAAATTGTAAATCGAAATCACGTGCCATAATGTCCACCTTCCTATTTAAAAAGTTTGATTCAATAAGGCGGGAAAAAATTAAAAACCCACCCTAATGCTGATTTTTAATCAGTATTACGGTGGATGACTTAAATATCACCTGTATGTATACAGGTTATAAACACAGGTTCGGAAACGGTTCGTCAGCGTGTGTTGGCCGGCAAAAGATTTCGCCCTGATTTCTAAGCCTTCGGTAAAATGAAGCCAGAATGTAATTCTTGGGACCCAAAGTAAGGGGTAAATTTATTAATTTTATATGAAATCTAATCTGAAAAATCGAGAGCAAAACTTACTAAAATGTTGCAGACTTTAACTAGATATATGGTATTATTTATTAACCGGGTTTATTCCGATATTAATATTTTGTTATATGTAACAGTACTAAAAGTGTGGATTATGAACATGTAAATTTATTCTACCCCTTTTTGTTTGGAAGATCTTTTAGATGTATTGATCCGAGATATTCATAAAAATAATTGCATATTATTACTACGATGGTTTCATTTCTATCGTAGAATTTTTCTTTTGAGAAATATGGTAGTTCAAACGCAAGTGTTACCTGTAGTTGATCACATCTCATCCGGACTTTCTTGTTTTACAAAACAAAATCCCTTTCTAAGTATTAAAAAAAACCGTTATGAAAAATGAAATTTATTTTTGGTCGTGTAACATTTTTAATATATCTGCGTACTTCTACGTATCTGAATGTAAAATTCATGCGGAACTGAGCGCTTTCTTCGTTTTCCTAGCCTTGGCTTAACTCCGCTTCCACGTAATGTTTACCTGTGCTAGATTTTTAACAGTTACCCACCGGGTTGGTCTAGTGGTTAACGCGTCTTCCCAAATCAGCTGATTTGGAAGTCGAGAGTTACAGCGTTCAAGTCCTAGTAAAGCCAGATATTTTTACACTAATTTGAATACTAGATCGTGGATACCGGTGTTCTTTGGCGGTTGGGTTTCAATTAACCACACATCTCAGGAACGGTCGAACTGAGAATGTACAAGACTACACTTCATTTACACTCATATATATCATCCTCTGAAGAATTATCTAAACTGTAGTTACCGGAGGCTAAACAGGAAAAAAAAAACAAAAAAAAAACGATTTTTAACAGTTGTCGTATTATATCGTCGTGTCGATTTGACGTTAACAATTTTAATGTATATTTTTTTAAATTTCTATTTTTACGGCGGTTTATTATTTACCAGAAACTTCTATCTGTTGATCGACGTAAATTTATTAAGGTGCCGTCTATCTTGTTACTTTCAGAACGGTTCATCATCGAACCGCGCCAAAGGATGGCTCTCGTTATTTGTGTTATTTATGTTTTATATACAAAGCGATTCCAAATTGCAAGGCCATCTCTCGGGAGATTATTCTATAGCCAAAAGTAGGGAAAAGGTTCATATATAAACATAGGTCAGAAAACGGTTCGTTTGCGAGTTTCGGCTTGCGAAACATTTAGTCCTAATATTTGATCTCTCTGAAATTAAACCGTATTAAAATTCTTGGGGTACAGATCGAGGGATAAATTTGGTTCTTCCGTATTGTTTTTGATCTAAGAAATTGAGTAAAATTGGTCCCAGACCGTTTCTATCTCGTTTAGGTTTTAAGAAAGACTGTATAAAACACGTAAACTTTTTGTCGGAAACTACTTTTTCAGGTTTGGAATAAAATAACTTTGTTAATTTACCTATAAACAAATAAAAAATTCTAGTTAACTTAATAGAAAATTTAATTCTGAGAAAATCGATGTAAATTGCCGATCTTCGTGGCGGGTGGTAGCGTTTCGTCCTTTCATCCCGAGGTCCCGGGTTCGAATCGCGGCCAGGCATGGAATATTTCGTACGCTACAGAAACTCCATATCCTTTTACACGCACGCGCTTATTTGGCGATATCAAGCAAAAAAAGGTCTGTTAAAATTAAAACCAATTTTGAGATGTTTAATTTTAATTGGAAACAAAACACACAAACTGGATGGAAAGTGACACGATCTTAAACAGAACAATTTACATAAATATGTAAAAATTATTAAAAATAAATTTGAAAGACATCCTTCTAAAACGTACTAATTTTTTTATTTTTTCATAGGTTGGCAATAACAGCCGATGAGAATTGAAGTTAGTGTCTAGCAATTGAATATTCAATCGAGCGGTGTTGTACTGTTATTGTTCGGTCGGTTATTTACAATGGGCGATACCACAAATAATTTGTTTTCATTTGGAGAGTTAAACGGACTTGTTAATTTATGGTAAACTAAACAAAAATGGATCGGCTGCTGTGCGTGAATACCTGGAAAATTATTCAGATCGTAAAACATTTGAGGCTTTGGAAAGGCGAGTTGGAGAAACGGGTATGCTTAAATCACAACATTCGATGCTGGTCGTGAACGTTTTGTGATAAATGCCAACGCTGAGGAAGCGATATTGAATACGGAACGATTACTCCCACCTCAAGCACCAGAAGTTTGTTACATCGCTTTCATGTTTAGCAATCAAATGTACGGCGAACGTTACGGGAGCAATTACACCCTTTCTATACAACGCGTTTACAATAGTTAGTACCACCATATTTCGATAAACGGATAAAATTCTGTCGACGGTTAATTTGAGAATATGAATATCATTCCGATTTCCTAAGTAATATTCTAATTACTGATGAATACCGTTTTACAAGAAATGGCACGGTAAATTATCGAAACACTCGCACTCGGGCAGAAGAAAATCCCCATGAGACTGCTACAAGTCATTTCGACGCACATTTTTGTGTTTGTGGTCTTCTTGGTGATAATCTCACAGGTCCTTTTTTCTTACCGGCAAGGCTCAATGGAGAGCGATACTAGCATTTTTTTGCAAACAGATTTGAAGGAACTTTGGAAGATATTCACTTGTAGATAGAGCGCAGATGTGGTTTTGGTTTTTCAATGATGGCGCACCTGCTCGCTACTGTCGTGATGTGATGAATCATTTGAATAACTTATTTAGTAAGCAGCGGGTTAATCGAAAAACGGCCATCCCGATCTCAAGCCAGCGGATTTATTCCTTTGTGGTTGGATGAAGTCGTTAGTCTATTCCGCTCGCGTTGGCGTACAAGAAGAATTGAGACATCGTAAAGTAGAAGCTGGAGCTACTATTACGAATAATAATGATGCTATTAAACGTGCCCGGCTAGCGTTGAACAGAAAGGCGGCCGCTTTGAGACACTGCTTTGAAGAAATATTTGCAGCTTTATCAAGTAACCGTTTTGATACTTAATAATTTTTAGGAAAATTAAAGAGCACGTGATTTTTATTTTTTTTTAATCTATTTTTTTTCTTTTTTTTTCCGTTACTGATGTTTTCATTAACATTATGTTGTTCAAAATCGATGAAAATTGTTCTGTTTAAAATCTTATCGCTTTTCCGATCCGGTTTATGTGTTTTATTTCTCTTTGAAGTTGAACTTCTCAAAATTGTGTTTTCAGAATTAAATTCTCTATAAAGTTAACTAGAAATTTTTGTTTGTTATCGGGAAATTAACAAAGTTATTTTATTTCAAACCTAAGTGAGATAGAGGTTTGGGACCGCTTTTATTCAATTTATTAAATCACAAATCATAAGAAAGTAAGAAATTTACCCTCGATCTGTACCCCAAGAATTTTATTACGGCTTATTTTCAAGGCGGGAGCAGAAAGCAGGCTAAATGTTTAGCGAGCCGAAACTGTCTAAAGAACCCTCTTTTCTGGCCTTGACCTATATTCGTATGAATGTTTTTCTTAGTTTTGGCTATAGAATCATCTCCTGAGAAATTGCCTTGCAATTTGGAATCATTCTGCGGTATATTTTCTGTAATACCGTATAGTTATTTCTCCTTTGTAATTAGTGCTCTGTATACCTGTGAGTTTAAACTAATAATTCGCTGCATTAAATTGGTAAAAAATTCGCCGGCCGGTTTTATTCTAATCTCTGATTTACGATCTTTTAACTTAAGTAATATACATCAAAAACAGAAACGGTAAAGGAAAATATTATTTTATTAATTACTTTTTAATTTAACACGTCGTTCTGGAAAACGCAAAAAAAAAAGTCAATATGCCTCTATATTAATTGCGCAACCGGTGGTTGCGAAATGATTTTCAAATCATCGCTATTACTTTATTTTCAAGAAATATCAATTTCAGTCGCATATGGAAATTCTGGAATGTAATATAATGCTACCGCAGGAATGTTTAATAATCGTATAAACAACTTTAACAACTGGCGTGCGTGGTATTTGAACAGAAGAATTCGTTTCAAACGATCGCTACGTAATTGTTTCAAAGGAAAACCACTAAAATCGATTAATAACATAAATAAGACCGTTTACATTATGGATTACAGTTAAAAGGCAGGATGTGATTTAATTTTTTTTTCTTATGATATTATTATATCGCCTTTCTTTTGGGAAATATTTATTCGCTTTTTTATTTACAAATATAATTTTATGTATGACGTAAGCCCGACTGTAGTTTTTTATTACATTTTCCGTTTTCCTACCCTGCTTATCAAAACAAACACCAGGTTTAAAAAAAGAAAAGAAACATTTCCGGTTGAATTTACCTTTGAAAAATGACGCGTAACTAGACTTTTGGTCGAAAGTCCTCGACTTTGGGGGAGCGATGAGAAAAAATTAGTAATTGAGCTTAAATTATTAGTAATCGATTAGATTATTAGGGCGTACTTTTAGATTTTGTTGCGCGTTTCACACTAACGTAAAAGTCTAGTTAAAGTAGTAAAGATAATACTTTAAAGAAGAAAAAAAAGCTGTAATGAAATGAAAGTATGCGGTCGGCAAAAAAGTAATGGGCAAGTGAAACGAGACCGCGCTCGGTTTTATCACATTATTATGAAAAGAGTTAGTTATTAATCTTCAAGCTTTTCGGTAAAGAGCTTCTAGGTGCACGTATTCGTTAATCTATTATCTCTGCTGGAATCAAAAGACAAAGATGTTCATAATAGGAAGATTATAATCTTCGTTAAAACACGTTTAGTATCTTGTCCGAGGTTGTCGTAATAAAAATAAAACAATAACTATTACCTATACTTAGGCGGTTAGAATGATAAACAGGAATGTTTATCCAGTATAATTTTCGGTCGTTTATTTGTACTAAGTAAATGTCCGGCACATTTATTATATTATTTTACAACCTTTTTTTTAATGTTATCTTTATTAATTTCATTTTTAACAGTTTTTTCAAAATAAATTATCGTTATAATGTTGTAACTAAAACAAAGTCTTTGTATTTTTTAAAGCTTCTACTAATGAATTTATTGAAATAAACATTAGTTTATAACAATCTTTTCTTTATATTATATTATTTTATTACTATTATTATAAAGGAAGAGGATGTGGAAATCATATCGCGTCTGATGGTGTGATTCTCCATCCTGGATGCACTGATATATCGTTTCAGCTTTATTTCTTTACTGATATGGTAATAAGTATTAAATGTTTTGTTCAGACTTCTTGGGACAATTCTCACAGCCTTTCTTTCCTGTGGCCAAATTTCCAACACTTAAAACACGTTGGAATCTATGTACTCCCTGACACGACAAGAAGCAAAATCGATGAACCATCGGTAATAAAAGTCCTCATCAGAGAAGGGCCCGCTTCAAACATTCCGTGGTAGCGGTCCGCGTCGCGTCTACCCGTTTTAAACAAAAATTCGACATTCAGCCTTAAAAGCAGCCTTTTACAACTTGGTATTCTGCTTTCTAATAACAGTTAATACCTTCTTGTTTGCTAGATGACGGTCGATATCGTAGACTATCACCCTAGGGCACCTCTTCTATTTAGGATCGGCTCTGATATCAGGTTTTTTCAATCTTTAGAGAGTCCGAAATTATTTTAGCCGTCTCCTTATCATCAGCTACTACAACAAGCCCCTTCTTTGTCTCCTTTATATTTCGAATTGTCAGGTTCGACCTCTTAGAACGCAGGATAACGTGCCCTCATCTCCTTACTGGATTTAGTAACGCCCTCCTTCATGTTGACTAAGAAGACCTCTGGTCGCTTTCGATATAAATAGCATCCCTTTTGTTCTTTATATCGTCGGCATAACGCCTCCTCTGAACTTTAGGAGGTTCAACGACCGGCGTAGGAACAGTCTGTTTTTATCAATTTCCTCTACTGGAACGCCTCAAACCTTTCTGCACGGGCAGTCAAAAACCTTGACCCCCTCAGTTTTGGAGTTACATGTTCTCACACTTACCGAGTCGCTTCTCGGATTCTCCCAAAAAGGCCATCACCTGTTCAAACTGTTCGAACACTCGCATCAAAGAAGCTACCAGATTTGGCGGTCGATTTAAAAAAAATTATAATATCCTTCACACGGGTGGAAGTCCCTGCCGGGCTCTCATCCTCACCGAAGGAGGCTAATGAATGGTGGCTGCTTGTGGGCCTAAGCGGGTTAATCTGCTACTGTCGGTTTAGAAGGTCAACAAAATTAAGCAGAATACCAATAAGATAGTTTTGGTTAAACCTGGTGCGATGGCTTTGTCGGTTATATCGGAGCTAACCCTAAAATAGTTTCCGACCCGCGGAGGAAAAATATCAACTCTCCTGGGTCCTAAAACAAGGGACAACGGCGTTTTACTGGAAGTCATAAATTAACAGCAGGGTCAATCGATTTGAAGTGTCCCAAAAAAATATAAGCTGGTTGCTTGGTTCTTGGTTTGCTTGGCATTTCTCCAGCCACCCCCTCATTCGGTCGCCCTAAAACATAAGATCGAATGTCTGTGCCACAAACGGCTATTGAGCCTGGAAACAGTTTAGCGACCAGTGTCCTAACTAGCTCCTAGAGCTAACCTAAAAGCGTGAGTGGAATAAGCGTGGTGTCATAACCACTCGCTTGCGTGTCCAACCTCCTACTTGTCGTATATCATTAAAATGGATAGGCGCACACCGTCAACTACTAAAATATATATGACTGTCAATAATTAAATTTATTTCGTCAAAGACAGCAATTCGCTGCTACGACTACGCCGCTGAATGCCAGCAAGTACCTGTCCACCATTAAAGCGCTTGGAGCTTTAATCTGGCTGGTAGCCAGCCAGATCTCTCGGCTAGCTTCCTACAGCAGCGTAGGAGTCTTTTCCCTTAGGAAAACTACTGATGTCGGTTGAATAAAGCAACCGCATCAAGGAACTCCCACACGGTCCGACAATGCGGCTCTCCCCACTTGACTCGCCGCTTGTGAATGGGCAATTTTCCCCTTGACCACTAAGTTCCAGAGTGGCCTGAGTTCTGGCCCCCCAAGAGCAGGCCAGTCGAACATCGTGTGTTCGTTCGACTGGACCTCCCCGCAGACGCGCAGCTCATCAGCTGCTGCTAGGCGGAACCGAAACTTAAATTTATATGTTTGGGCTCCCGTTGCCCTTAAAAACGAAGGAAATCCAGTATAAACTTATACAAGGATCTTCCCTTAGTCGGGGAGTGCCATTCTTGCTGCCATGCTTCCATCGCGAGGCTGTAACGCCTCTTCCGCAGCCGGGAGATGGGCAACTGTTCGAAATTTAGAACCGGTGCATTGAGATCACCGTTCCGCTACGTTACAGCCCTGCTCGAAACCGCATCCCAAATACTTTCCAAATGGCCGCCCGAACTTTCACCACTAAATCGATTGGTAGAGCCTTTCCCAATACGGTGGTAGCCTCGTAGAGGGTTGTTCTAAAAACAGCATTGCATACAGTTAAGACTCTGCGGTGGGCACTCCTTAAATTTTGAATAAGTGCTCGATTTCTTTCCAACCCATGCACCCAAACGGACGTCGCTTAAGAGGTCATACTTTAGAAGACACCTCGGTACACCATGTAGAAATGACGGCCCGACAGCCCGTAATCCTTTCGCTGGTTGCTTGACCAATTCAAAAAAAAATTGAAACTACATGTTTCAGGATCTCAAAACTATATATTTTTTTTAAAATAAGTATGTTGTGACGTCGATGGTACGCCGTTGTTCAACACGTTACAGTAGATTTTAGAGTAAGGGTGGATTGTATGTGTTCATAGGTGTTGAATGAAGACAACACCTTATTGGGTACTGAAGGATTGTTTAATTGTACGTCGTCTTGGCGGTTTAAAATAATTTTGTAACATAACACTTGTAACTTATAACTTAACTTTAAACATAGCAAACATAAGCTAAATAAAACTTAAAATAATGTTGCGTCCGAACAAGAATTGAGAGAGTCCATCCAGACACGACCGCCATGGGCCAGGTATGAGTGCAGACTGGTATAAGACGCTACTTACAGTGCTCGAGGGAGCAGCTGTGACGTAGAGTGGCCTGATGATCTGGTGACCATAGTTTGCTGTAGGCACCCTAGCCACCACTAGGTTTCAGCACCCGACGGCAGGAGGGGGTGAAAACGTAACAAAGCAGTTTACTTGTGGCGGCCATTATTGTTACGGTGCGCAAACCTATTTTCGTGATTGTAAGAGTTTTTTGAAAAAATCATAAGTAAAAAACTATTGGTCCTGGAAGGATGAAACAAAAACCATATTTTCAAGATAAAAAATTGGTCCAGTGGTTTATTTACCTACATCTCTTCTTTCTATGAGAAAATTACCAATAAAGTTTAACATGAAAAACTGTGAAATTTCAATTTTTGATAATTTTTTCAAGGGGCAGGGATGGCATACACAGTTAGAATTATTTTTCTATATGTAGGTATATGTTGGCAGTTTTACCATAAATAATATTAATGGTGATATACTTACCCCTGATGAATTTTTGAAACCTTTTTTTTTAATTAAAATTTTGGCTTCAAATAATTCTGATGGGGCTGGTGATAAAAATCTCAAATTTGCACAAGTTGCAGTGTTTTTTATTTTGATGTTTATGGCAAATAAAACTATTTCTTGTATATTATACAAATAAAAAAGTTATAACTTCTCAAAAATCATGAAAAACTTGTTAAAAGCGATACCATTTTGACTCACTAAATAAGTAGTGCAAGGGGGTTTCTTGTCTTCTTTGCAGTTTACATTTTATATATATTTTTTACATTTAGCCCCTATGTTTTTTTATTGAAGTTGACGTCTTCAATATTTTTAAAATAGTTTTTTAAAATTGTTAACGATAGGTTGTAGTTTAATGATAACTTAACCAGTACCAGTAACCTAATACAATTTTGATTTAAAAATGCTTGTAAAACTTACCCAAACTTAGATTTCAATGAGTAGCCTACATCTTTTTCCAATAATTTTTATTTTTATATCAGCTTATTTTTGTAAACACTGTCGAAAAAAGACACTTGTGTTGTAATATATAATTTTCCTTGAAATAGAACACAAAAGGGTGAATTTGGCTTGGCTGTTGACCCAATGGAAGCTTTGTATCTCATCTTGAACAAGAAATGAAAAACTGAGCTTGATATTTTAACACGAAATGGTGAGTTTTCAGCTTTTCCAATTTTTACACTAATGATTCAAAAAACTCTTTGGTCTGAAGAACAGTAATCATCTCCTGCGCTATTAGTTGTTACCCACTCACTGTACATTATTGTATCATACTCTTTGGAAAAGTTGAGCACGTCAAACACTGCCTGCTTACATGGACATTTGGTGCAACATTCATCATACAGCCGTAGTCCTTGTCATAAACTAAGATGTCTACTTAGCCCTTATAATCAACATGAAGTTTGGGACCATCAATCATGAGTTTGATACTTTGGTGGTGGGGGCAGACACAAACTGTATGATTCCCGGATGCACCAGCCAAGATACACCATTTTGGGCAGAGTTTGCCGAACTTTGATTTTCTAATTTTTTCCTTAGGGTTTTCACTTTTAAAGAAGACATACAATTCATTTAAGTTTACCAGAACAAGGCGGTTTTGCTTATGCACTTTCTTTGACACCATCAACACAAGTGTTAACACAATCCTTTTTACCAGGACACAGCTTGCTATTATTGTCATCTTCATAAAATAACACAGCTTTTTTAATTGTCGTTACTAATTCCTATTTTATATCTAACTCCTGTAGAATGCCTTGCTCATTAACTAACTCACTAGTAAGTCTAACTAAACGCTTAGACACATTGAACTCTGGTATTATTTTAGATCTGGTCCAAGATTGGGGAAGTATACTGAAAATTTTAACCTTAACTTCTTTAGAAGCAAGAAAACATTTTTCTTATTACATGGAACGCTTAAACATTGTTTATTATCTATTATTGTATATCTATTGTCTGTTACATATATTTAACATGTATTTTTTTAAACAAAATTGTAAATTAATAACAGATTTTGATTATCACTCTTATCTTTTTTGATATCAGTATCGTTATGTTAAAAACAGTTTTATTTATATTACAGAAATTTTTGTTTTTTGAGCGGAAGAAATGATATCTCCGAGACTCTTACTGTACGGTTTACAAATTTCATTGTAATTTTTTTGGATATCACTGCGTTTTTTAGATTATCTTTTATTTTTTTATGAATTACTGATTGTTACCTTATGGATTTATTATTAAAATTTATTGCCTTTCTATAAAACGCAAATATAATTTTTTGAATTTCTCGGCCAATTTTTTTTTTGTTGTAATCTTTTTCACTTCATACCATATTTTTGGTACAATCCAATGTGTAACAAATATAATAAAGATCTGGTACTTATTTGTTATTCATAGCTAGAAAGCGCGATACATTAAGAAAACATCGGTGTTAAAACAAGCCATTAACCAATATTTTGTTACTTCTTACCGTTGAGTTACTTGGCTTCAAAGTTAGGTACTGTATTATTATTTGTGCAATAAATAATTATTTCTTTTGTTTAAATTTCACTTCAAATTTAAAATTATTTCCTGACTATTTTAGAAATAGTCAATAAATGGAAAGTATTGCTGCTATCTTGTCAAAAACGACCCATCAAGTATGTGTAGTCTCTATCAGGGAATCAATTGTCAAAATATGGCAAAAAAAAAAACTGCTTAAAAAGTTTGTGATGCACTGTCACGTAATCCCAAGGTTGACTTCTATAAATAGAAAATTGGCTATAATTATTTTTAATAGGTGAAGTGTTTACAGTGATATATTTGGAAGTGGTAGTGTCATATTATTTTGATGAAAATATCCAGTGCTTTTCTTACCTTTTTCTTTTTTTGTATAGGAATATTTGTAACAAAAAAAAACAAAACAAAACTTTATACCTGCTCCTCAAATATAAAGATTCCAATTGATGCTGTTTTTTTTTATTAATAATTCTGTTGTGATTTAACAGTTAATTAATAATATGAATGTATACTTATAATTTATATTTTAGGTACGGTGTCATTTTTGAGGCATTTTTCATATATTTATTGATTATTTTTCTACAATGGCCATTGATACTATTAAGTTTTTGACGAAAACCTCTGAAGGAGAGATGAAAAGATTATGAGCCTGCTGTCAATAAAAATTTCAGAATGACAGAATTTCTTTCTTTACTTATTTATATACTTCTGATATATATGATCTTTGCGAAAAATATTTTCAGAAATCCATCCCTCCCACCAAGCATTTTAGACATAAGAATTTCAGTCACATAAGGTTTTCACTAATTATCTGTTAATTTAATAGTTGTTTAGTGATATAAAATATGATTTTTGTGTGCCAAAGCTTTAATTTGATGAATATTTCAAACGAAGCGTAGTGTGTAACAAGTTTCAGTTACATTTCATATCTGAACTTAACATAATAACTTGAAATTTTGTAACAATACTTGTTATGTTGGACATTATGTCAATAAATATTTAATTTAAAAATAATTTTTGGGTGGATAGTTTCTCCCAAAAGTCATGTAATTTTTGGAACTTTTTCCAGGTGTTTTAAAAAGTTTTCGTGTTATCTTAAAGTTTATTTTATTCTTATTGTAGTTATTTTAACTATTTACAATAAAATATTAAGTTTTTACTTTTATAAATATATCCTACAATTTTTCCCGTTTAATATTATTCTGGAACTCTGTAATACTCATATACAGGTGATTCAAACTAATAGCAACACTTTGGGAGCTGATTTCAACTGAAAGGTCAGTCAAATAAAACTGACACAAAATTTATTTTACAAATATATTATTTGAAAGAGAAACTTCGAGATAATTTGTATTGTATATTTTAAAAATTCTATGATGCAGTTGTTCTATATCAATGCATTTTTTCCAGACAGTGCACAAAATTATTCATTACACTTTGAAGAATATCAGCTGTGATATTTTTAATTTTGTGATGGATTCTCTCTTTCAGTTCATCATTTACATTATGAATTTTGGTGGAAGAGACTATTCTTGTGTTAATCCTGTAGAAAAAAGCCACCGACTGAGAGATCTGGGGAGTGAGCTGGCCATGAAATATCATCGAAATGGGGGAGATAAAGATGACCTAAAAACAGATTACATAAAATAAACAAGGTCAGTCGAGCAGTGTAGGTGTTAGCGCCAACAATATTTTTGTTTATTCATATTCCCATTAACATAAAATTGAGATTCATAAAATGTCTTTTTAGAAAAAATCAAGTTTTTTTGAAAATCACTTCTTTTAATTCCAAAAACATTTTGCAAAAATCTAGGCATTTTTTTCACGGTCACTCAATCCTTGCATGGTTGTTATCTTGTATAGGTGTAATTTCAAATCGTTCAACTCATGCCGTACACAGATCTCTGATAACCTAAGGGTATGACCTTGTTTTATAAACTGAATGTCTAGGACTCTGATGGATTGTTTCCTACTCACGAAGAATGTTTTAGGCATTCTCACACTTTGAGGTCTCCTGTGAGGTTTTTCATTCAGAGCTGAGTCAGAAGAACAGCATTTTTTTGTGCATAGAAGAATTAAGCTAGGACTCTGTTTACTACTGCTATTAAAAAAATTGGAATTTTTTTTGTGTACATGATTTCATTTTATGAAAAACTCAACTCAAGGAACACTATGATTCTGTTGCCACACACTGTGCTTCACATCGAGAGCAACGCTTACGTCCAATTTCCACTCTGTAACAAAGTCTTAATATTGTAAGTCCTTATATATGCAGTCAGTCCTTTAACTTCTTTTTTCTCCTGAATAAAAGCTACATTTAACAAAAGAAGCCAGCATCGTAGTGAAATGCAAGAAATTACCACTAGAATCTTTAAACTGGTTTTCTGTTGCCTTCTGTATTCTAAAACCCTTGACTTCCTGAAGAAATTCATACGATTTTGGGAGAAGTTTCCCACTCCAGGGCAATAGTGCCCTGTACCTATCACTGCTCATCCATCCTTTGAGAAGGACATTGGCACTTGTAATGGGATAAGTTCTTATACCCAGAGTAACTCAATCCTGTTATTGATTAGCTGCTTGCATACACTATTATCATTAAAATAATATTAATAATAATATTAATATAGAATTTTTGCCTTCTCTTGACCATAGGGAGGTGAATAACAGGATTCTTCTTTTACAAATCTCAGGCCTTAAAAGCTTTTCGTAGATTTTCTAGTACTTTTAGGGAGGAAAGTTAGGACATGTGCACCAGTTTTAAAACTGATTGACCTGTAATTAAAAAATCCTGACTTCAGATTTTAAGTAACACGATTTACTGTAGTTTTAAAACATTGTTAAAGGAAAACTAGCAAGTTATTAGGAAACTAGCCGAGGTTTTATTGTTTGACATTGTATGAGATGTTCTGATAATCAGCTAATACTGAAAAAAAATTGACTAAAATCTGTGACCTTTTTGAAGCTATTGTAAATAGTATTACTTCATCTTTTGATCGGCCACCATTTCTTAATTTATCGAGGTCGGATTTACATTATTTTTTTGTCTTAAGTAGGCTAATGTAGAGGTAATAATATAGCAGTGCCCCCATCTTATTGAATCTTCCCAAAATATGCTGCGATTATTTGAACCCATTTAGTAGTGATCCACTGATAAAAATGATTTCTCTTTCTCAAAAAAGAGGATCAAAATTATCCTCTTTTTCGATTTCAAGTGTGTACTACTTTGAGGAGCATCCTTTGGTTTGTAAATTTCTAAACTTAACAAGCAAGTGACTGATGTCAGTCTATGTTGATACCTTCAATTGAGCTAAGAGACTGCATGAGAATAATCTCTATAACCATATCAGTTGTGACTTATTTTCATCTAAACAATCATTTTTTGTCCAAAACAAATGTGCTATATACTGTATTTTAAGAGACACTAAATAAAAATGAATGGCTCTATTAGAATAATAATGTAATTATTAAATTACACATTGACACAGTATCAATTTTTTTATTTAAATAAAAAAATAAATTTTTATTTCATAGTTTTTCAATCAATTAATTTAAAAATATATTTTTTTAAACAAATAAATTATAATTTTTTACGTCAGCAGTTGATTTCAAATTTCATTATCGTTTGTCGTCTGATTTTAGTTGTCATACTAGCCAATTTTTTTTAATATCAGTCAATTATAAAAAAAACCTTTCATCTATTGAGCTCTGGTTTGCTCCAGTTTTTTATAAAAATTTTTTTAAGATTAATTTTTAAAAGTTGAGTCCTGCATCCTATCTTTACATTAAACATATTTGAGCCCCTTCTCCCCTGCAGCCCACCAAAACCTAAGAGTTTGGATGTTAGTTAAGAAGATAGCAAATGTGACATAATAAGCAATATAAAAATTAAAATTTCTCAACATGAACTGTTGAAAAGTTGAGAAAGGTTAAAGGGACTTTCTGAACATTTTGTATTGCGTATATTATTTTGTATAATCTAAGTCAGCTTACTTAGAATTATGCAACTTCTAAAGGGAGGAGGGTCATTACATAACCATTTCTGTTTTGTTCCCCCCCCCCCCCCCCCCCAGAAGAGTGCTTTAATTTGTAAGGTGTTGATAATATCTTGCTGGACCTTATATGTATATATATAAATTAATATGTAGAAATATAATTGATGAAAAGTGAAATGTGGTTCATGCCATTAATAAAGTGATTGAAGTATCACTAGATTAAATAAGATGTAATTTGTTTATTCTTAAATGTAATTGCTGTAATTAATTCTGCATTACATGATTGTAAATAATTTACTTATGTTTTAGATGATATAACCATGACAGCAGATGGTGTTGATACTTACCATTTAGTTAAAGCTGCTGGAAGATACAAGTAAGCAGTATTTCTAATATACACTATTATTATTAAACATTTTTTTCTGATTGATTGCTTTCATTAAACTTCTGTACGTACTAACTTATCTGCTGTATTAATTAAGAATTTAAGATGCAAATTTATTGAAAAATATGGTTTATCCATTAACTCTTCCAATTTTCCCAGGAGCGATTACAAAGTTATTTATAATTTGTGGTCTCCTTTAAAAATTAATTTAAAGTTCTGAGAATAGAAATTTAAGTTGCTTAATGATAATTCTTAAAGGTTTCTTTCTTATTTAAAAAAAAAAAATATAAAAAGGGGATGATTACCCATACCTCATGGACCGCTGTATGTGGTAGATTTGATTAGTGATGTTTATAATGTAGTTTTCATACTCATTTTAGTGTTCATTTGTTTAATATTTAATATACTTTGTCAGTTGCTATTGTAGATCATTTTTTTAATATCAGGCATCGACTACTATGGTCATTAGGCCTTATTCCAAGCTAAACTGCCAGTCTGAACTGAGCCAGCCTACCCCTAAAAGCACCATGCCCTTTAAGAAATTGTATCACATATTTATTTGGACATATCCAAGAGGCACCTCGCAAATTTCTAACATCGGAAGAGACCATACGTATAACGCCCATTTATTGTCTCATTCTATGTGGCCTGCTACAGGTCAAAGCCATGTTGTTCGATCTCCCTCATTCTCTCCAGCGTCAACTTCTTAGCAAACATAACTTAGCAACATTATGCTGCTTTCTCTTAGACGCAAGAACATCTGTTGGTTTCACACCTCTAATCACCAAGACTACCTCTTGAATGATCATTCAACAACTCCCAATCACTCTCAGTAACAAAAGGTGTTGGGCCCTCAGCAAAATATCCTGATAGCTCTTAAATTTTATCTATCCTCCAATACTGGTGCGGCATACAACATTATCGCCTCGCATACGCCCTTGTAAAGGATACTTATGGTCTTAAAATTAAGACCCTAATCTGGGGGATTGACCACATGTTGAATACCAAAGAAAGCATTACAAGCCTTTCCTGTGATGTATTTCAAGTGTTGTCTCCATAGGGGAAGACACCTGCCATGTGATGATTCTGGTTGCCACGCCACCCCCTTCCCATCCTTACATAGCCCTGATAGGTTTTACCAGAGGTCATCTTCAAAATTTCAGCCAAAAGACATCTCTCAGTCTTGTCCTCGTCTCAGTTAGGATGCCACCAATGCAAATGCCATGTGTGACATTTCCATCAGCGTACTACTAATCATTCGATGTTATCCATACAAAAAAAAAATGTATCAATAAGTCTTAAACAAGACCGGACCAGTTGAGCTGATAATAAAACAAAGTACACCTTAATGGGAAAGTTTGAGTCAAACACACAACACCAGCATGAATAAAATAAAACATAACATAGTAAAACATAAATAAAGAACACTTGCCCTAACAAGAACATAACAAAATAAATGGAAAATCCAAGTGGGATCCTTCCCTACACACCTTCAGCAAACCTTTCTCTTATAAGAAATCTCATATATTCTTCTATGATAGTCAATAGACTATAAAGCAGCTAAACGACCCTTAAGGAGCATCATCGTGGTCTTCTTCGGGCTGAATGTCATCTTATGTTGTCCCCACAGCTCAACAGCCCGAGTGGCTCTGAATTCAGCCTCCCTCCATGAGCATCCTTCGACCAGCAGGAGCCCTTCATCAGCTTAAGCCACAACACTACACCCGCTGGGCAACCTCACTCACAGAAGAGAGTCAAACTCTACAACTCACAACAGAAGACCCAATACACTGCCCTGGGGACAATCCTTAGACAACAGCTTACTAACCTCATGGCTTCCTTCACAAAGCAGCACATATTGATGACTGAAATAAATTTAAAACTTGCAAACTAATTTGAACTTGCAACCCATTTTCAGTACATCCCCTCCTTTTTAACTGATAAATGGCAGAAGGTCCAGATAAAGGCTCCAGAGATATCTAAAAAAATATCCAATATGTACTCCACCTCGTTGGCTGACGCTTCACTCATAACCTTGAGTATAGCATCCCCGTTACCCTTACCAGGACGAAAGCTATACTGATTGTCCATTAATAAACATCGTGAGGTCAATCTCTCATTCATACAAAGATACAGAACCTTCTCAAAAACTTTACCAAGAACCGGCAACAACATCAAGGGCCTGTAAGAGGCACTAACAGTTGGATCCTTGTCGCCGCCTTTAAATATTAATTTAACTAATTCTTTCTTCCAACAAACTGGTAAATTCCCAGCAAGCAGCAATCTGTTGAACAACAGTGTGACAGTCCTAATGCAAACTCCAACAGAATGAACAAGGAGCTCCACTGTTATACCATCAAAGCCAGGGGCCTTACTCCTTACAAAACTACAAATAACCTGGCTGAAGTGCGCCAAGTTAATTTCTCAAGATAAAGCAAATCTGTGTAAACGGGTGACCTCACAACGCACCCATAAATGATACACAGACTCACCATCTGTATTATCATCAGGCAGTAAATCATCAAGTAGTTTTTGTAATATTTCTGTTTTGTCTGAAATAATTCCATATCAGGTTGAGAGAGCAGACAGAAAAAAGTTCTTTCTATGTCTGTGTCCCAAAACTCTATATACCATTCCCTATGGGTTTGTATTCCCTTTTTGCTGCACAAAAAACGCCATGAATCTCTTTTGGCAGTAAGTACCTTGTGTAAGTACTCTCATGCTCTCACATTCTCGTTGGGAGGCCCTATGTAAACGGCAGAAAGACTGTTTCAAATTACCCAATTCCCTATTCCATCACGCCACTTGCCTTTCTCAACCAGAACTATGGGGTGTGGAACACTCAGCAGCGTCAATAAAAGTATGCAACAATTTTTCTGCCAGGTTCTCCAATTTTAAATTGTTGACACTCCTGTTCAAAACTCAAGAGTCTAACTGAGAGAGAATCCACAAATTTCTTCCAGTCCGCATGCCTGTGCAGAAAACGACCCTGCTGAACTGGAACATTACGTTGGTAGCGATCACTCAAGCCACCAATGACTTCAAACACAATCATCCAATTATCACTCGAGTAATCAACTACCATCCAGTTGCACACATTGCCAGGAATAAACCTGCCAACGGTAACATCGATGTTTGTTCCTCAAAACAACTGACGACCATCCACCATACCAACACGTATGACCAGAAACACAATAATGTTATCACTGGGACCTGAGAATCGTAGGATTTCATCCCAGACCTCGAGAAGATGGTCAGCAGGATCTCTGTATTGAAATTATGAACTTAAACATAAAGATGCAAGCTCTGAACGTCCACATGAACAACAACATGATGATTATCTGAGAGCTGTTGCAAGAAAACACAGTCTAGCTCCCTTCTACACATAACAGTGGACATGCTATCAGTATCCTTACGTTGTCTCTGGATCTGCCAGGTTTTGCTGGCAGATATAACATAAGAATGCTGCAACAAAACATCCTGACGCCATCACAAAGCTACCTCATCCAATTCCACCTGAGCTATATAAGCACCCTGTGCGTTTAACTGTCTGAACTTAACCATCCAATGAATTGAGACACATATCAACAGCCCTCAGATAACAACCATAATCCCTGCTATCTGCAGGATGCTTATGATATTTCCTTAAACATTTACAGTTAATGCAAGTTGAGCCTTCCAACTTCTTTGGACATTGCATTTATTCTCCTCAACACCACTAAGTGAAAAGATTGCCAGCCGATCACAGAACTTACCCCTATGACTGAACTTGACAACATTTAAAACAGTGATGTATTCTTTTACCCTGCACGACAAAATACCCAAGAATAATCTGTCCTCATTAACAAAGCTTTTCAGTAGATCAGGGCTCACCATCTAACACCCTATGGTAGTGGCTTTTATTGAAAACTTGAATAAATATTGACATTCAGACTAAAAAGTCCCTATTTCAAGTGCTTGACCCTGAGGGGAAGACACCCACCATGTGACAGATCTGACCGTCATGCCACCCCTCTGTACAGGGCTTTACCAGAGGTCATCTTCATGGCCTCAAGACATATCTCATCCGGCCGCTGTCGAGATGCCACCAATGCGAATGCCACAAGCAACATTCACATCAGTGTACCACACCTAGCTTGGAACCTGTAATCATAAATAATTTTATCAGGTCCTAAACAGGACTATCTGACTGAGCTGATGTAACCACTAACCTACCTGGTGTTAGGGATAAGTTCAGCACATAACTCAGGCATCCAACTTACCTGTAAAATAATAAACCACAAATCAAGTAAACTGAACATGCAAATAAAAAATAAATTATCCATAGTACAAAACACTAACTGAATAAATAGCGATACATACCAAATCAAAATAATGTCTCAAGAACACAAAAAAAAAAACGTAGAGAACTACCCTAGAAAAACAAATCTGTTTACCCTAATAAACAAAACCGAAACTTAATAAATCACGAAGGAGAATCAAGAAGTGTAGACAGTAGTAAATATAAAACATAAACAAATGCTACTAAACACAAACAAAGAAAAAAAATCACATAAAAACTAACAAAATACCTACAAATAACTAAAAATTACAATAAACTTATAACAAAACACTAAACACAAAATTAAACTAACCAAAACAAGAGTAAAAACATAAGAAATCTACAGTAATACCTATCATTAAAATCAATTAATCATAACCCTAAAGCTTAAGTGAAACAAATAAAAATAACAAATATCGCAGAATAATCAAAGAATAAAAAATAACATAATTCATAAAAAATAAAACTGAAAATTTAACAAACAAAATTAAACGAATACTCTGAAGCCAGGAAAACATTTAACCCTATTAATCGCCTATATATCTATTCTGCTGCTCAAAAGTTTCTGTGCACGTTTGTACGCAGGACATTCCTCGGAATGGCAATCGTGATTCATCGGCTTCTGGGCTTGAAAGCAGTTTATACAGGTAGGAGGACCACCGTCCTTCCTAACCTGACAATCTTCCACCAGATGCCTGTCTTGCCACAAAAGGAACAAAGTTCCTTCTTGCAAATCCGCCTATGTTGCCAAGGCCCTGACATAAAAAACTTCGATTGACATGTAAATAATGTTTAATTTTACATGATATTGATAGTCTATAAACAATCTACCAGTTTCTTGAAATTTTGTTCACAATTGCTTCTCGCATTCAACTACAAAATGCACCATATTAGTTTCTCTGCGGCCAACCCAGAATACTACCGTAAAAAGACTTGCAAATTCTTCCACAGACTTACCGGTATCTTGAACATTTACTGCATCAACAAACCCCTCCTCATTGATATCTTGTGGAACATCATATACAATCATCTGTGGCCTCAAGACCTTTGTATTGCTTCATTATTTCTGATTCCTTTCTCAGTTTCACTATCATTAGCCGCAATTCGTATATCTTTCCAGTTATCCCGAATACTAACTATCCTCAGTCCTTTTTACCTGGCTTCCAGGCTCTTCACCACCTAACCGTTAAAGGATGAGAAGGTGACACCTTCTGGCTTGTCAGTTAATATCACTTTGGTTCTCTGAGCCTTCACAACTGCTGCAGCCATCCTCTTTGTTGGCGTCATTTCAGTCATTTGTCATTGTTCCATTCCAGCCCTGAAACCCTCTATGTATCCCTGTAGTCTATCAACACTCTTGGCTATTAAAAAGTGTAAATATTGTAGCTTCCTCATTCGTGTCATTATATACGTTGCACCCCTCTCTCTAAAGTTTTTTGAGTCACCCACATACTCCTCATTACAGAGGGTGTTGAACATCTCTGTCACCTCTCATCGTCACATCTCCCAAGGTCACATTGCATGATGACAATAGCGCTTCCAAATCTTTCTTCGCCGCAACTTTGACCTTTCTAGATTTCATCGATGGTACGACCTTTTTAGACTGGCTTGTTGTAGGACCGAATAGTTCCTCCATCAATTCTAGGTCTGAATCTACATCAGGACCCTGTGCTCATCTCTCCTCCTTTTCTCTCCCTTATATTTCTTCCTCCTTTTGCCTCATTTCACTCTCCACTCACCTGCATTGCCTATTATGCTTCGCTTGTATATCCTTAAATCGGAAATCCTCATTAAGGTACACCCCGAGGTACTTGTGAACCTGAACATATTTTATTTGTTGGCCTAATATCAAAACGTGAGCTTGCTGTGTCTCAGCCAAGTGGCCTTTGAGCAGCATCATTTGGTCTTTGAGGGGCTAAACATTTAATTAATTTTTATGAGGTATGTCATACCTTTGGAAACTACTTGCCCTTTTCACCCACCCTTAATGATGAAGAATGTAAAATACTTAAATTTTATTCCATGTGTCAAAGTTTCTTTGTAGGCTTTTACTCATCTTCATGCTTTTCCTTCCATGTTCACTATAGGGTTCATCTTGGTGTAACATTCAACAATAATTCACCATCATCGTAGTTGTCGATTTTCCTTGATACCTCCTTTCGATTTCTTTCATGTCCTGATGAAATCTCTCACCATCTCTTCACTAACGACACCCAGATTTTCACTAAAATAGTTCACATATGAATTTAGTAAGTGAACCTTCAAGCTCATGACACAGCCTAAATTTTTGTACTTCTGCAGCTCAACGATTGATTTGAAGTTTGGATTCTCCTTATTGCCCAGAAACTTGGTTACTACGTCTTTAAAGGCTCCCCAGCAGGTTCTGTTTCTTCATCCTACATTTGTTTCTCAAAATTACCATCTTTGAGAAGTTTTCTAATGTCAGGACCAGTAAAGACACTCTTTTTTTAGTTTGACGGTTGATAAGCCTGGAAATTTGTCATAGATGTATTTAAAACATTTAAATTTTTTTGGTCAGGCTTAACAAAATGCTTCATCAAGCTTAACTTAATATACAGAGGTGGAAGGAAAACTTAATTCTGATCTATGAGAGCTTTTTGGGGCACATTTTTGGTCCCTTGTTCTAATGAAGCTCTTTTTGGCCAATCTTTCCTTATCCAATGTTTTTGTCTGTCTCTGCTATCCCATTCACACAAAAAACAAGGAATTTTGTGTATTCTCCTTGCTGTCCTAGGAGCATCAATATTATTTTGAGATCACCGCACGTAATCCATTTATGACTATTGTATTTAATTTTATCGAGAACGAATTCCAAATTATCATAACCCTTTTTTCAATAAATGGGCAGAAAGTCCAATGGGTATTGACAGTTATGTATTCCCATTGTGAAGAAGGACAACTTTGAAGCTTCTTTTGGACAAATCTATGAAGAATCAGTACTTTCGTACGGTATGTATATATATATGGTGCATTACAAAATGATTACATACTTTTTTTAATGTTTAAATAAAATTCAGCGATAAAAAAATGAAATATGTAAGTTATTAAAAAAGTAATTATTTAAAATTTATGGAATTTGTATAAAATGCAAAGAAAAATGTTGTGTACAGTTAAGTCACAGCATATAATCAATCACAGTAGTTTAAATCAGCATTTACAGGTTGAAGTTCTTAAGATTGTGAACATTTTTTTTTTTATATAATAATGTATCTGTTGTGTATCTAAATTTTTTTTCTTGTTATAAAATTAATTTTGGAAATTAAACTGTTTGGTAAATTTTTAGAAAGACAGATACTGTAAGTTTTGTTCTTTCTGAAATTGGAGAAATGGAAGTTGTAGGTTTTATATTTGCATTGTTTTTGAATATATAATATATAATATAATATAATATACATGATAGTTAAATTCAATAATAAGATTATTTAAGTTTTTATATATCCATATGAAGTAAAAAGTTCTTGTTTTTTTTATTGTCATAAATTTTATGTGAAATTGAATCTATTGTTATAATTTGAACAGTAACATTTAATAGCTGGTTTAAAATTACAGTTTTAATAAACAGTGACATTTAACGGCACAAATAAAGTAATCAACTAAGATTGTTGTAATTTATTTATTTCGTTTATTTAATAGGGCTGATTCCCTATTTTAATTATCATTCCCTGTTTTTTGTGAAATTAATATGAGGGTAAGTCAATTATTATCCGCAATGTAGTTATAAATTTTATTGCAATACAAATAGGAACCTTACATGTACATCACTTTTCAACATAGTCACCTTGCATTTCAACGCACTTGGTCCATCGTTGCACAAGGTTCCTGATGCCCTCATAAAAAAATAAGGTTTTCGGTTGAGCTGCGAGCCAGGAATGCACCGCTTCTTTCATTGTTTCGTCCGAGGTAAATGGACAGCCCCTTAATGCCACTTTGAGTGGACCAAACAAGCGGTAGTCAGAAGGAGCAAGATCAGGACTATACGGAGGATGAGCCGGTACTTCAAAGTTGAGTTTCAGCAGTGCGGGCAGCAGTATGTGGACGGGCATTGTCGTGCAACAACACAACACCTTTTGACAGCAGTCCTCGGCATTTGCTTCAAATTGCAAGTTTCAGCTTAGCAGTAAGCATCTCACTGTAATGTGTACTGTTTATTGTTGTGCTCCTTTCCTCATAATGTTCCAGTACTGGGGCTTGTGATTCCCAAAAAACCGTAAGCATCAGTTTTCCTGCGGATGGTTGGGTGTTGAATGTTTTTTTGCAGGGCGAATTTGAATGTTTCCATTCCACACACTGCCGTTTACTCTCCGGCTCGTAATGATGAATTCACGTTTCATCACCAGTGATGATTCTGTATAAGAAGATATCCTGTTCGTTACCATAGCGATCCACATGTTTTTGGCAGATGTATTTGTTTACGCAACTGTGTGAGTTGTTTTGGGACCCATCTTGCACAGAATTTATGAAACCCAAGTCTGTTGTAAATGATTTCATAGGCATAACCATGACTAATTTGCAGACGATGTGCCGCTTCATTGATAGTTACTCGTCTGTCTGAGAAAACCATGTCACGTGCACAATTTTTTCCTCATTTGTGGCGGTAAACGGTCGTCCAGCTCCTTTGTCTTGCATAACACTTGTGCGACCATTTTTGAATTTTTCAATCCATTCATTCACACTGTTGCGGCAACACACTGTTCCCATACTGTACCGAAAGTCTTCAATGACTTTCAGCTCCTGATACATCTTCCGACCACGAAAAACGGATCGCTGAACATTGCTCTTCTTTGGTGTAAACAGAAAGCGGAGCAGCTGTGGTTTACGGCAGCGCAGCAATAATGGAACTAACCTAGCAGCATCAAACCTGCACAGACATAACAACAATTAAACCACATAGGCGTCATCTACGCAACACAACAGTAATTCCAACGTAAACAAAAATATAACTAAATTGCGGATAATAATTGACTTACCCTTGTATTTTAGTGTTTGAAAAATGTTATGCCTAACCAGGATCTGATCTCAGAACCTTGTAAGTTAAAGACAGATGCTGCCTCCGTCACACCATGAACAAATATGATCTATATAATGTTACAAGATGTAAAGGATAAATATATTGTTTAATGATTTAACTCTTATCTTTTTATTGTTGCAGTAATAGCTGCTTTAGATAATAAATTATAAATATGAAAATAAATAAAATGTTTTGTAAAAATAATTGAATATTACTAAACCAATTAAAGTTAATATATAACTGAATAATACTGAATTGCTGGCCATTTTCTATTTAATGATTTGGCTATAATTATTGACTTAATTTTTTTAAATTTTTGGTCCTTTACTTTTAATATCAAAATAATTGCGAGTTTTAAAAGTCATTGCCCAGTAATCGTTTGTAGAATGAAATAATGGATGCTGATGGAAATAACAAAAAAAAATTTGAAATGTAGTAGTATCAAAGAGTATTAAGAGTCTCTTTAGTATTAGATCATGTAACAAAGAGTGGTGTACTACAAACAGCCACAAATAATTCACCATTAAATGCAAAGAATTTAAGTACTTAGGTCACATAATGGAAAACAGGGAAAAATAACTGCCCTTACAAAATATACTGCGAGATAAAGTGATTGGATAGAGCACGAAGAGAATTAACTATATCTTGGCTTAAAAACCATCAAATTTTGTTTTGCTGCCATTAATTGAAATTTTTTTTAGCAGTTAGGGTGAAAGGGGAGTAGCCATAATGATTGACTTCCAAAATGGATAGCGCAACAAGAATAATATAATTTTACACACAGTGTTCTGTTATATAAATTAATACAGATTCAGCCGATATTCATAAGAACAATGGTTAATGAACATTTAAAATGTGCTGCACTGTTCTTTTCCTGGTGTGCATAAGTTTTACACTTACTGCTTTGCGTATTAGCTGATTAGGTACATTATTGTGTAATTACAAAATTGTGTACAAAATTACAAAGATAATTTTGAATTTATCAATGACTAGAACTGTAACAGCCTTTATGTCCTCGTAATCAGCCTGTCATCCTGAAGGGCGCAATCATGGTTTGAATCTGAGTCAAGTATGTCATTTTTCGTACGTTACAAAAGTCTTCATTCCATAGTTCTATGCACAAGCTTTGAACTTTTGTGTGGTGAATTAATCACTAAAAAGTAAATAATAAAATGTTTTTCTCAGGACCCTTTTAAATTTTGAATCTGCACATTATGAACATATTTTTCTGGTCTTTGCGCTGTGTATATTTCAGAAATTTCATTGTGTTAATGCATTATTTTGATGTATCGTGTGACATCTTCACTTTCCCCAGTTCATTTAAGTAACAATCAGGATTTTTTGGTTTAACTTTACTCAGCTTTTGCAGTTCGCTTTCGATTACTTTAATGAATTTATTATCTTTATCTGTATATAATCTATCTGTGTATACTCTGTATATTTTTTTTTATCTGTAGATAATCTTTATCTAGATATATTCATATTTTTTATTATTTTCTTTTAAGCAATTTTTACTGTTTAATATATGGTTATTTATATTTATCGATCGGTTACTTTGTTTAACAGAGAAGTCAAAAGGACAGCTGGTGTATCTACTACGGATGTTGTTGGTCGAATGTTATTAATGACTAGACAACACTTTCGTCAAGGGCCACAGGAGTATGAAGTCGGTCTAGAAGGATCATCTGCTCTTGGTCTAGATTCAAGAGCTAGATCTCCTTGGACTGGTTGTTCACAATTTTTGCCCACTACTCAAAAAATAATACAGTTTAGTGAAGGAAAAGAACCTAAGGTAAATAATAATTTAATTTTTTAATTACTATACAATTTTTAAAAATATTATGAAATATCTGTTGTTGTTGTTAAAGGTACTACTTTAACATCCTGTCTGTCATTTATCTGACCTTTTTCATAATTTATTAGCCTATTGGGATCAAAGTAATCTGAATTTTTATTCTGTAGTACTAAATTTAAGAACTTGTTTTTTTGTTCTCTTTTATCAGAGGAGTGTAACATTATTTCATCATTAGCTGTGGAATATTTTCCCATTCCTTCCCCTTCTGAAATACACAATAATTAGTATTAGCCTATTATATGTAATTTGATGAGGAAGTGGTGAACTTATTTGAAAAAGTTACTGTTTCTACTAATTACAGTGCGAGTCAGATTAGTTTGCTTTCTCTTTTGCCCCCATCACACTTACTATAAGACTGTCCTACTGTTGTCGGTAGGTCTTACTAACTTTTTTTTTTTTACCTCTGGGATCACTGTTAGGTATTGCTTCAGAAGATGAGGTGAATGATTTGTAGCATGTGTGAAAATGCTGCGTCTGACTGGGATTTGAACCCAGGACCTCAGAATGAAAACTCATGCCATAGAGATCTTACTAACTTACCTTCAGTGTATGCCACTTTAAGCTTGTGTTACACTTCTCTTACAGCACTTACTCCAAGTTGGCATTGTTGGAAGGTAGAACATTTTACAGTATGCCATTTTAACCTATGTATTTATGAGCCTTTAAACATTTTTTCCTCTATCAAAATTATGTTCTTTCAACTTGATTCTGCTTTTGGGAGTAAGAAAAGTTTATTTTTGCGAGTGTGTTATGCATTGTTGAAGTGAACCCTACTATATAAAAATTTGTGAAGTACAGCACATTCTTAAATGCAAAATTCAGAAGAAAAAATCATTAAATGCAGAATTTTCTTAAAAAGGGAATCTGCTGATATTTATTGTCAATTAAACCATGTGTATGGTGATGAGTTAGCGAATGAATGAATGCAGAAAATTGATGAGGAAAGTTTAATAATGAATGAGCAAACATCTTATGTCAAAGATTGTAAAAAATGTTTATCATTTTTCAAAAATTTGGATCTTGCAGTTAATGACAGAATCTTGGAAGATAGATGAGAGCTCCCTATGAATTACTTAACCAAAATTTGTATCTGATGGATTCCTTTGCAGTCAACTTACCAGCATAAAATCAATAGACAGGGTCAGTGTTTTTGTTCTGTAACAATGTCAAGTAGGTAGAGATGATTTTCTTGATTGAATCATTTACAGTGACAAGACCTGGGTATCATTTCATCCCAGAAAGCAAACATCAGTTCATCAAAAAAAGTGCAAAAATTTAAACAGATCATTTTGGATCAAAAAATTATGGCAGTGATTTTCTGAGAATATTAGGTTATTCTTTTAATGGAGTTTGTACTAAAAGCACTACAGTTATTTCCACGAGTATTGTGAGATACACAAAAACCATCCAGAATTGCAGATCTGGAAAGTTTTTTTGTATGCCAATTGTTATTTTTTTTTCTTGATATCGCTTGACCCCATGCTTCGGCTATAATCAAGCTTTGCTACAGACCAAGCTTTGGTTTCAGGAGAGAGGTATCCAATCATCTAACTTGTAGTGCAGACCTTAATATAAGTAATATTCACCTTTTTCCTTTTAAAGTGCTCCTTGTAGAAAAAAAAACATTTCACAGTTAATGATGAATTGCAACTTACGGTCGACAATTGATTTAATGGACCGGATATGGATAACTCAGGTAATGGAATTTTAAAGCTTGTTGACAGATTAAAAAATGCTTTAATTAATTGCTGGGATCCATCGTGCTGAGAATAAATTAAAGTGTATTGTATGCTTTAAAACATATAGAGTTGAATAATAAAATATTTTTTTTAATTTTTTTAAAGGTTTAAATTTTCTTAAGTGTACTATATTGTAATTATAGATACAAATATTATAATTTACCTTATAACTATATGTATATGTGTAAATAACATAAGAATTCTCTCTCTTACGTTTAATTATTTCTCTCTCTTTTTGACTATTTCTGATTGCACATAAAACTGCTTTTAATAGAAGTTTTATATGAAGACTATATTAGTAGATGCTGCACTTATTTTTAGCTCGTCTATAGTAGGACTTGTGTGCTCAAATAAAGGGAATGGAAATGTTTCTTATTGCTGATTTCTATTTTAACAATCGACTGGTAATTGCAGAATAATAGAGGTGAAACTGTGATTAGTTGAAGGAATAAGTAATATTTAAATGGCAGTGAAATTAAAGAAATATATACCATTATATAAAATGTACTATCATGTTTGGTTGCTATTTAGAGAGATAAAATGATTTAATGTTGTACACGATCAATTTTTTATAGTCAATTTATGTTAAAATTATTATAAAATTTTACATTTTTATTTTTATAACTTATTTTTTTTTTGTTATAGCCAGGGGATAAGGTAGTGTATGTGGCCGGTGCATTTGATGTGTTCCATGTCGGTCATTTAGATTTTTTGGAGCAGGTTAGAAATGAAGGTGATTTCCTTATTGTTGGTTTGCACACAGATCCGGCTGTGAATAGATACAAGGGCAGCAATTATCCAATTATGAATTTACATGAAAGAGTTCTTAGTGTTCTTGCTTGCAAGGTAAACCGATCATCTGTTGTGTAACATAATATTAAGCGGTATTATAAAATGCTTGAAATGTTGGTATTTTCAAATTTATTGCCGGGATGTGGGTTCAATGCTATGATAGTATTTTGTGTACTATCAGAAGATAGTTTACTTATTAATAGAGACCAGATTATATGCAAAATAAAAAGCTTGAAATATGCTTGCAAATGTGCATGAAAAGTGCCAAAATAGGCAACTTTAAATAATAATAAAAAAGAATAAAAGAATAACATATCAATAAATTTGATAATTAACAATTATTTAATATTTTGTTACTTTTGTAAACATAAACAGTCGGGTACTGTTCCAAATGTTTGATAGTGAGATTGTGTCTTCGATCACTCAAAATATTTTTATAAGTGAAAAAGGATCGCTCCACATCCATTGAGGTAACTGGGCAGTATTTGAATTTGGGTGCTATGTTAGCACTTATTGTTTCTAGGAAAAGTTCACCTGTTCCATTAATAAAACTATCGATTTGACACATAGCTTCAGAGCCTGGGTTATTGTTCAAAATGTTTTCAAGTTTTTCATTAAGATTACATGGGAATATCTCTGCCAATGCGGAGTTCATTTGGCAGATTTTATTCATTAATTGAATAGATTCAGTCAACACTAAACCTTGGGTTTGGGTTTCAAGCTTATTTTCCCACATACCTGCTCGCAGGTATGTGGGGAAAATGAGTGCTATCACAGCTACATTTTTTTTTTTTTTTTATACTACAATTGTTAAATGCTTCCTTGGACTGACAAACTGCCATAGCCTCTGCACTATCGAAGTCGTTTACTACACCTTTGTGGCCTCAAAATGTTCATTGTAAAACAGCACTGCTCAATCCATGTTCCCCATCAAGTTACCACCGGTTCGGGAGGTAAAGGCACATTTGGCAGTTTTTCTTTATAGGCCTTATTGTGAGCAGGTGCCTTAAGAAACGCTTTCTTTGATGATAAAACCAGTTTATTTACATTCCCAAATGTGGATCGTACTTCTTCATTGAGTTGATGTACTTTGTGAAGAATGCACGTCACATGAATCAAATTCGGATAAAATACTTGGAGAGCTTTGGCTGCCTTGATCACATAGGGAGCAGCATCTGAGAGAAATATAAACACTCTTTCATCTGCAAAAGATTCAGGAAATATTTTTTTAATACCCTCATTCACAAATCTGGTGATCGTAGAATGATTTGTCTTTTCAAGGTGTTTGCAGGCCACCAAATAGGAAGAAGAAGGCTCTAGTTTTAATGCGCCGACAATTAAATTCGTAATGTAACAGTCACAAGTATCAGTAGTTTCGTCAGCTGAAATCCAAATAATGCTATCCTTGAGTTCATTGCATATTTCTTCCGGAACATGCAGGTAAATTGTCGGTGTGTAATTTTTCCCCGATGTTGATTTATCTGGTATATTTTGATTCAAGCATTATTTTCACAGAAAATCTTTGAAGGTGTAGGCTTTGTAAGTTTGTGAAGAGAAATATTACTTGTAAGCAATGCTTCACATAAATCCAGGTTAAAGTGGTTTTTTTGTTTACCTTTGGAAGTGAAATCGCTGCTGCTTGCTGCTGTACAAGTTGTTGTCATGGGCCTTTCTTTTGCGATCCTGCGATATGAAGACTTGTCTTGACATGCTGGTCTATTTGAAACTTTTTTGTGCACAAAATATTTTTCTTGCAAACTCAACAACATAAAACATTTCTGTTGTACGTAAACGTTCCAGGATAGTCAGCTATCCACGAAGAGCACTTTTTTTTGGGAGACACGGTACACATTAAACTTTACATAAAGAAATAAAAAACTAAACTGGTGTAATGAACACGTCAACAATAAAATGCGTAATTTAATTGCCTAGTGGGAGTGCTGCAGTAGTCATGCACGACGCAGAACAGTATCGTCCATCCTTGTCTCGTGTTAGTCTGTGTTTTACTTTGCCTCATAATAATATTACCCTACCAAAACAATAGATATGCGGCTGCTAAGTGCGCTCTATGAGCCGTGCAGCTAATAAGTTTATCCGGCTATAACATAAGATTTCATTTATTAACTAGGTACCCTATCAAAAAATATTGTAAGTATAGTGAAAATGTGCATCATTACTAGATTTTAAGGAAAATATGTAATAACTGGTGAGAATGGGCTTAATTTGCAAATGCATATAATCTGGTCTCTACTTATTAATATGATTTCATTATAAGCCAAAGTTTCGTGACTAAATAAGATCTTATTAAAATATCTTAAAACAGTTATTAACAGTTTTTAATTATTGTTATTTAATGTTTTTGTTGTTAATAACCTATTAAAGATATACCTATAACTTATATCTTATTAATGACAAAAACATTTATCTTATAGTAATAAAATATTTTTTTTAAAAAGTTTGTATCATACAATAATAAATATTTGTACCAGTCTAAATTATTACTTTGTATCTAGAATGTTGTTTATTTTTATTTTGTTTGTCAAATCAGTAATGTGAAGCGAGAACAGTTTAGAAATTTGGCATTGTAGTGGTCTTTCTCTGTACTAACTATTTACTCTAGCTTACATCCCCCATATCTTTGCACTATAATGTATAATTAATTGGTCTCGAAATTAAATTAAAAATACTGAGCTTCTCATTCCTATGAGTAATATCAAAAGAATTTATTTTAAATTCTGCTTTCATGTATTGTAATCCTTGTAAACTCTTGTTTATTGTAAGAAGCAATTCGCCATCAGCTACTGTTTTAATTATTTAAAAACCTTTAATTACTCTTTTTATTTGTAACAATATGATCAATGTAATTGTTAAATATTAAATACTGATCTTAGACTATTCTCAAACAGTATAATCTTAAATAATGGAAATAACCTGCCGGAACAGTTTCTAAGCCAATTTAATATTTTACACATTCAGTCATAGTGAGTAATAGGTAATGTTTGAGTGAAGATTTTCTTTCAGAAGTGATATTTTAAAACTCACTATTTTTGGTTTGTTTTTTTATTAATAAATATGTTATCAGTTAATTTATTATGTGCTTAATTATTTTATTAACTTAGCTATTTCTTATAATTTATCAGTTCAGATGCTAGAATCACGACAAGAAAAAGCCAAAATCGCATCATTACTGTACATCAACATTTTACATTTTTCAATGACGTAATATCATTAACCTACTTTAAAAATATGAGTTGCAAAAAACTGTTTGAGGTATTCCAAAATCCATTTTATCCTATAGAACTGAAATACTCTTCTATTTCATTCTATTCTGTAGCAATCTTGTAATGCCATTGTTTCTGGTATACTGTTAAATCCTATATTCTTAATTGTATGTTTCATATATTTTAATCTGTTTGAGGATTGGAATATAAAGGACAAGAATGTAAAGGTTAAGTGAACATGTGAACATATGGCTGACAGGACACAAGGGGAGTTTGATCTCTAGAAGTGAAAAATTATTCTGTTGTAGCTGTAAAATTTATCAAAAATCTCATTTTCACTTATTATTCTTTTGTTGTGTATGATTAGGTAGATAAGTAATTTTAATTTTAAAAATTCTTCACTTATATTAAACATTATTTTGAATAATATTGTTAACATTATTTGAATAGTTACCCCATAAACAGCATTAGTTAGCATAACATTTTTGTCTAACATATACATTATTTTAATGTGATTTAGGTGCTGATTTCAAGGTTGATATCAAAATTTGTGATGTTTAAGGGTTTTATGTAGATGGCAGATTTTTATTTAAATTTGACAAATTTTTTTTTGTAGATGTAAATTCACTATCAATTATTACCTATAATTCAGAAAAGATACTCTTTGTTTAACTTTACAAAAAATACACATACATACGTACTTAATAGAAATGTAATAAGTAAGATTATGAAATACAGGCTTAATGATATAAGATTTTATTTTTAATGAAAGAAGTTAGTTATAAACATGTAGGTACTTGACGTCTGAACATGAACATGCCCTTATCATCTCCAGAGCATTTAAATTGTATTTAGTCTAGCTTTACCTGTCTTGCTGTATGTTATATCTCGGTGAATTATTAGTTTGATGCTATAATCAATACATTATTAAAAAATGTGGTTTGTCCTCTTTTCATACAGATTATAGAATGTGGACTGCATCGCATGAGATTCCCTCATTTAAGTCACTAAGATAAACTTAATGATTTAGTTTGCAATTTTGAAGCTATTAAAGCAGAAAGCTGAATTAATGTCTAGATTGTGACGTTAAAATCTTTTAGTTGAAAAAAAAAATGATTATGTTTAGAATTAGAAATTAAGTTTTTTCAATTTGTTTGTTATAAACAAATTAATGTAAATAAATTAAATAAATGTCTCTCTCTCTCTCTCTCT